>NC_069710.1:5000-35000 GCF_027358585.1 Pangasianodon hypophthalmus
CACCCCTGCTGGAGTAAAACCCTTCCCTCATCACTGTGGCATCACTGACCACAGAGACAGACAGCAGTGTGTGTGTGTGTGTGTGTGTGTGTGTGTTTTAAAGACAAACATTAAACAAATATTAAATATTTAACTAATAAATAAACCCACAGAGAGCTCTACAATTTATACTAATCTACAGAGGAAGTGACATGAACTTCCTGTGAATAATAATAATAATAATAATAATAACGACACGGTACCGAGATTTACCTTTTTAAGCACTAAACTCATTGTGCACCTCAGGAATTGGGCCCTGTTCCAATCCTGCTTTTAACACTTCCCCTCTCTCACTTCCATCTTGCTTACGTATCACCAGGTAATTAGCATGCTAGCTGATAAGAAAAGCTGTTAATTGACTTGATTGATTTCAGAATGTTAAAATGTGTTACAGGTAAGCGTGTAAAGTTAAAACGTCTAAAAGTTTATAATATGTAAAGGTTAAAATGTTTAAATATGTTTAAAGATTATGCTATGCTGCTATGCTAACTCAGTTGGTTGCTAGGGTGCTGCTAGGTTATTGCTATGCTAATCGTTTGGGTTGCTATGGTGTTTCTAGCAGGTTTCAGTATAAGCCCAGTTGGATGTAGCTAGAGGGTTGCTAAGGAAACTAATAAATAACAATATAAACAATAAATTTGATTTATATAAAATACAATGTATGTGTATTCTCTTATATGCACACTCAGGTGACTCTACACTAAGGTTATACACTTTGGAGGAGAAGTGGACGAGACGAGGGTTTGTTATAAACAGTAGTGGAGTGAACTAGGGCTGAAGTGAACAAGTGCAGTTCTGTCCTCCACCAGCAGGTGTCAGCGTTTCACTAATAAACCACTTTCCATGGCGTTTAAACAGAATCTTAGCAAGATACTTTAGATTTAAATTAGAACGCACTGTTTAAACGCCATAAATCACACACACACACACACACACAAACTTTACGCTCTAAACTCACAGTATTATTTAATTTTACATTTCATCACCCTGAATATATTAACAACATAAATCTATCATTTATTATTCATTTTTGTGATTAAAGATTAAAGTTGAACACAAAGCGCATGAGAAGATCAAAGCCCCGACGTTCCAGCGTTACACACACGGAAACAAAATTAAGCACATTTTATAAAAACAACACGAAAGGAAAAAGAAAAGAACCCGTTTCTCCGAGTCAGATTCCTTTTGTTAATATTTTTGGTTATTTTTACATTAAGTTGGTCTTTAATTAGCGGCATAGTCTCACACACATACACACAAACATGCACGCACTAAGACTCCTCATTATCCTCCCTCCATCCTGTGCCTGCCCTCTCTTCCATCACCCTCCACTGGACGATTCTGGAATACCCCATGCCTGCAGAGATCAATGGCCCATGTGACTGAGCGCCCGGGTTCTCCACTTCCTGCCGGAACAGGAAGTGCGGAGCAGTGGATGATGAGGATGTTGGAGATAACGACGCTGGCGACAGCGGAGAGTGCGGAGAGGCAGCGTGGCGAGGGCGGCGTGGGCGGAGCTCCAGACGTGGGCGAAGCTCAAGGCAGGCAAGGCCCTTGCGGTGGCGCTGCAGGTGGTCCTCACGGGCGAAGGCTTTGTGGCAGAGCGGGCACTCGAAGGGCCGCACCCCACTGTGCAGGGACAGGTGGTTTTTCAGATCATAGGAGTGCAGGAAGCGGGCGGGGCAGCTGGGGCAGGAGTACGGCCGCTCGCCCGTGTGCTTGCGCATGTGGATCTTGAGCTTATCATTCCTGTGGAGGAAACACGACACACACAGGTGCAGGGTCAGATACACACCACCTGCTCTAACAGCCATGTCCCAAATTCATTAGCACAGCCCAAAGGCTAGGGCTACACCCTTACCATTCGCTAATCAGCTAATTACTGGTTAGCATCTGGGACAGCACTCTCTGTCAATGGACAGATCCAAAATAGATGAAGTTCTAGCATTCAGGATGAAGTCATGTTTTGTGTTTTACTAGAACATCGTCCTCTTTAATGCTCCATCGCAAATTCACTACTTTTTAGTGTTCTTTTAGGTAAAACACACGTGATTATTTCTAATTACAGAGAAGGCACTTTTACTTTATGTTTCACCGTGACATATGTAGCACTAGCTAATATGCTAATGGCTAATTAATCTATTATATAGCATGTGGTTAGCTACAGAACAGACACTGCCATTTTCTGTCTAAAAAAAATCTGATCTAAACATAACAGTTAAAATAAATGCTGATGTAAGTTAACATAAAGAGAAAGGTGAAAGGTCGCACCGCGTGAAGCGCACGCCGCACGTCATACACTGGAACGGTTTCTCGCCCGTGTGTGTCCTCATGTGACGTGGAAGCTTTCCCGCCCCATGGATGATCTTCTGGCAGACAGGACACTGCTGAGGAGCCTGAGACTTTCTCTTCCTGGCTACACCCTCTACTGCTCCTCCCACTGTTTCAGCCTGAGAGGGGGCGTGGTTCAGAGGAGGTGTGAGCTCCTCGGGTTTTGACTCCTCCTCTTTAGCTGGCTGTGCATCCCAGTGCACTCCTCCGTTCATGAGCGCCACCTGCTGAGCACTTTGTGAAGCTCCATTCTGTGGTGGGCGGAGTTTGTGCTCAGGGGTGGGTGGAGCTTCACATTTGGGCTTGTCCTCCTGGGATTGTGCGTTCCATGCCAGACGTACAGGTGATGCCTTTTCTACGTTGCGACGGTCTTGTTTCCTGCGTGATGGTGTCTTTTGCTCGTTCTCAACCTGACTTGCCTTTTCCTTGTTGGCCACAGCCAACTCACCCCCCCCGCCTGGTTCGCCACCCTCCCCGCCCAGCTCACCACTTTCCCCCACCTCGCCCAAGATGTGGCGGCAGGCATCAGCCACACACTGGATGCCGAGCAGCTGCGCTCCCTCGAGGACCTCGCGCATGCCAGACGAGCGAATGGTTAACGTAGCTGTATAGGCAAACTCTAGCAGAGCGTCCAAAGCGTCTGGGGACACGCAGTCCAGCTGGCACACGCTGCAGCCCTCACTCACCTCACCAGCCTCACCCACTTCCTCCGCCCCGAACAGCCGTCGGAAATACAGGCTGACGGCGGCCATGACAGCGCGGTGTGTGGGGTAGCGAGCACCACGGGAGGTCAGTGTGAGGTCGCAGAGCAGGCCGGAGCGGCGCTGAGCATTGAGGCGGGACAACAGCTCATTGCTGTGCTCAGGGAATGGGATTCCGATCAGACCATCCTCTCCAGGAGACATCGCCACCTGTGGGCACACGGGACACAGTGCACACACTATTCAGAACACACAATACAACAGCAGATAATAAAGTGCCACTAATAAAGTGCATGAGATGTTGATTTGGGTTTATGGTTAGTGTTAACTAGTGTTAACACACATTTATAACATCACAGTGTTGTTCATTATATTATGTTTAATTCCTTGAAAGGTGGGTTGGAGTTGGCATTAGCCCAACAGTTAAAACAGGATTATAACAATCTGAGTGGTGACCATAGTGAATTTAAAGAAGGAACATTATTTGATTTGTGAAAAGTTTTCACTTAATGCAGTTAGCTAAAGCTACACTACAGGCTATACAATACAAGTAGCTTAACTACAGTAAGACTACATCAATGACTAATGTCACCTGCTAAGTACAAATAAAAGCCAATAGTGTTAATCGGTACTACTTGGTCTTGGGTTAAAACTTAGTAATGCAACACCTCACTACTCAAAGCCAGTTAATCTTGCCAACTAATAGTGTGATTAGAAACGCTGCTGCTCCACATGCACATGAACACTGAGACACAATCAACGTTTTAGCACAGACAATTTTCAATAGTGACAGTTTTACATATGAGAGGCCTCATCTTTTCACAGCATTGATTATTCTCAGTACAGGTTTTTTTCCGTGATGTACAGTATTTCGGTAATATTTCACTCTCTAAGCTCTGCCTCCTAGCAGGAAGTTCCACACTGAAGTTAATCAGTTTTGGGTGAGAGAGACTTTAAACACAAAACATGTTGTGTGTGACACTGTGGACAAAATATTTTTGCTAAATTATTCCTTTAATGACTTTAACACAACACTCTAACTCTTATCAAAAAAAGTGTGATGCAGTACAGATGTAACACACTATATACAGTGCAAACTATACAAATTATGTAAATTATTTAAAACAGTTTCACTGACATGCTTGTGAAAGAAACAGGGTGAGAGTGAGACAGACAGAGACAGAGAGAGAGAGAGAGAGATAATAAAATACCGGGAGCTGAGTGTAGGGAGGAGTTCCCTCTGTCAGCTGGACCTGAGACTGACTAACCTCTCATCTATGGAGGTCGCTGAGACTCAGGACCACATACTCACAACCATTCAGCTCAACCATATTACAAACCCAGAAAAGAAAAAGTACATTACTTATTGGACAAACATTACTTATTGCCCCGTGAGGACAGGAGAGTGATGGAGACAGAGGTGCATTTCCTCACAGAATGCCCCAAATACGAGGTCACCAGATTTTACATATATATACATATATATAATATCAAATTTATATAATAATATATTCCTTACATGTAAGTCATGTAATTCAATACATGCACCCCAATTCAAAAAATACCCTTTCTTCTTGGTGACAGAGCCATTACTGCAAACATCGCTGCAAGATTTGTAGCATCTCATCACAGCCTGAGGGACAACCAGAGCTAAGGAAGAGTGGTATTTTTTATTACTACTTTTATTACTACTTTTCACTTCATGTTTTGTTCAGTTCCTACTTCTCTAACCCGGCTCTGTTGTTGTATGTTGCTTTGGCAATACAAAATATTTTGTCATGCCAATAAAGCACACATTGAATTGAACTGACAGAGAGAAAGTGAGAGAGAGAGAGAGAGAGAGCGTGGCTGAAAGGGAGACAGAGAGAAAGAGACACTAAAATGATGATGAAAAAAATTATACGATCAAAAAACACAGAGATCCAAACAATACATTCATGCCTTAATTATTGTGATACATTAAGACTTTATAAACATACACTCAGAATAAAAAAAAAAAAAATTAAAAAAAAAAACACAATACACACAAACATAACTGACACTATATGAGGAGTCCGTAAAAATGGATCAGCCATTTAAATTACTTCACTCCATTAACCCATTAACAAAAAACCTGAACATAATATTATAACTGAAAAACTGATCACATTACAATTGGTTATAAAAGGTTCCCAGAATCCCCTGGACTCCCCCATTACTAAGCTGAAACTTTCAAACAAATTAGGCACGCTTAAATCCAAAAAAAGCAAGTGGGCCTGACAGCATCCTAAATGAAATGTACACAAGTACAAATACACAAGTAAACATTCCAATTAGCTATTATTAAACTTTTCCACAATACTTAGTGTAGGTTATTTCCCTAACATCTGGACTCAAGGTCTTATAACACCTGTTTATAAGATAGACAAATTCGACACTAATAGTTACCGAGGCATATGTGTGAATGGTAATCTGGTTTTCTGTAGCATAAATAATTCAAGACTTCCTTGCTAAGCACAATGTCTTGAGTAAAAGTCAGAGTGAATTCATACCAAACAACTCAGAGGTCAAATTCCTGCTGTATGCAGGACCCGGTCCTGCTGCCCCCCAGCGCTCAGGGTCTACAAAAGCACCTAGACCTGCTGCAGCAGTAAAGTCAGACCTGGGCAGTAAATCATTACTTGACAGTATCTGACAGAAAACCATTATTTTTCAAAAAAAGATCAAGATGTCATGGAATTACTTTTCACTGTAGGTACACACAAAATATAAAACTGTAAAGAACTGTAGTTAACATTGAAAATTCGTTTCACCAAAAATTTTAAAACAGACATGAATAATAGCTGACAAAAAAAAGATGTGGCCTTTTTTTTTTTTTTTTTTTTTTTTTTTTTAACATAATTAAAGAACAAATCCACATCCAAAGTTCAAATGAAATCTGTCTAAAAATGATATGAATCAGTAATAGAACCAATTATCTGTATGGTAGTAAGGTCTTGGAGACACAATCAGTACACACACCGACCATCAAGGCAGGCCAGTATAAGTACACACTAACACACACACACACACACGTACATGCACACATCGAGACCGGCCACTGTAAGTACAGACTCACACTCGCACACACACACACACACACACACACACACACACACACACACACACACACACACTGACCATCAAGACGGGCCGGTATAAGTACACACTCACACTTGCACGCGCACACACACACACACACACACACACACACACACACACTAACCATCAAGACGGGCCGCTATATGTACACACTCACACTCGCACACACACACACACACACACACAGACCATCGAGACAGGCCTCTGTAAGTACAGACTCACACACACACTGGCCATCGAGGTGGGCCGCTATATGTACAGACTCTCTCTCACACACACACACACACACACACACACACACACACACACACACACACACACACACACACACTGGCCATTAAGACTGGCTGCTATAAGTTCAGACTCACACACACTGACCATCAAAATGGGCCGCTAAAAATACAGACTCACAGACTCTCTCACACACACACACACACACACACACACACACACTGACCATTGAGACGGGCCGCTATAAGTACACACTCAGCGCACACTGAGGGACAGTGAATAACGCACCAACACACAACCCTGTTTATCATTTTTCTGTTTTTTTTTTATTTCATTACATTTGATACTATTACCATTATTAATTTCTGTTCTCTCTGACACTTCCTGACTTAACTACATGTGTCTGTAACAATTCTTTTCTGTTTTCTATGATGCATTCACAATATTGTAAATACATACAGTCATGCCAATAAAGCTCACTGAATTGAACGGAATTAAATTGTGCGCGCGAGAGAGAGAGAGAGAGAGAGAGAGAGAGAGAGAGGCAATAGTTTGCATCTCAGCTGAGATCGTGTTGTGTATGTATTTTTTAGGTCTGAGGGAGTGTGTATTACCCATAATGCACTGTGAGTGATGTACATGTGTCTTTCTATCTCTGTCTGTCTTTCTGTCTGTCTCGCTGTCTCAGGAGTGCATGAGTGTTCATGCACCTTGTTTTGATATTAACCCCCCTTCCCCCCACCCACCCACACACCCATACACCTGAGCCCGGAACTTTCCACTGCCACTATGCTACTTCCCCTTAGCAACCAGCGGCCCCTCTCCATCCTACAGTATCTCTACACAACAACACACACCTGAATAACCTGCTCCAACACACACACACACACACACAGACAATGCCGTCTATTCTGCTACTAGCTTTACCACACTCGTTCACACACACACACACACACACACACACGCACACACACAGACACACACGCCAGTGAGCAGAACCATTTCACACACAGGGAGGATGGGTCGTACCATTCTGCCTGTCATGGAGAAGCGGGGTGCCGTGAACTCGAGGCTCGCTGGAGTGTGTGTCATCGCCATCATCTCCTCTTCAGCTTCCTCTCTCTCTCTCTCTCTCTCTCTCTCTCTCTCTCTCTCTCTCTCTCTCTAGTCAGTTATAGTCTCTCGCCCCTGCTCTGCCAAGTTCAAACACTTCTGTTCAAAGTTTTTGGGGATCTTGCGGACTCTCTCTCTCCGTCTCTCTCCGTCTATCTGTCTTTGTGTCTTTCTCTCGCTGTCTGTTTCTCCTTCCTGTCAACTGAGAGTGGTATTCGATGGAGAAAGCGCGACCCCTCCCCCCTCCCTCGCTCCAAACGTATCGACTTGTTTCTACAAAGTTTCCGAAAAACAAAAATCCCTTGCCCTCCGTTCACTCTCTCTCTCTCTCTCTCTCTCTCTCACACACACACACACATACAGGGGAGGAAACAGCGCTATCTATCTCTGAAATGCACTCTTTTGACTTTTAATAAACTGAAAGATCAAAGTGAAGTAAGCACAATCCGAACAAATGATGAGGGAGTGAAGTGCACTAGAGAGCTAGGGCACCTGTACAGAGTGGATCAGTCACCGCACCACTCCAATCATACACACACTCGTTACTGTCCATGTTCTGAAAGTTGATGTTCTGAAAATACTACCCCCCCCACCCCCCCACCCCCCACCCCCACACACACACACATACACACACACACACACACCGCCCCCCACACCGTACATTTAAAGCTGATGACTCTTCTGTAATCTCAAAAGACTCTGATGCTCTTACTGAACATTACACACTCAGTACCGTTTGTCTTTACTCTTCTACACCTGTACACTATAATGATTTATAGTGTGATTATCGGGTGTCACCCAGATGAGGATGAGTTCCATGTTTAGTCTGGTTCCTCTCAAGGTTTCTTCCCTGTCGTCTCGGGGAGTTTTTCCTCACCACCGTCACCTCTGGCTCGCTCATTAGGGATCTACATCTATAGCCGTATTTCTGTAAAGCTGCTTTTGAACAACGTCCATTGTTAAAGTGCTACACAAATAAAAGTGAAATCAAATTGAATGCCGGGTCCTGAATGTCTGCACTGTCTCCTTCATCTGCTCAACTGTAATTCACTTTGGAGAAACATGTCTGCCAAATAAATAAATACATTCAAATATTAAGTCAACATTATTAGACAGTGGAGCTATGGGAACCCAGAGACACCAATTTTACAATATAGACAAAATATTTTGCTACAAAGTGGGGATGATAGCAGTGATTAGGGCTGGAGGGCAATATGACAAAAATATCATTGGAAGATTCACAATATCATTTTCTAACAAACTAGCAACAAAATAGCACTGTTGCATTTATTAAAAAAAGATAAAAAACTTAGTTATTTAATGTCTAGAAAGATAAATTACATTAAACTGTAAAGGAAAAAAACAATGAATTATATTGTTGTTCTTTCGGCTGCTCCTGTTAGGGTTTTACAGGTTTCATGCCGGATGCCCTTCCTGACGGAGCCCTCCCCATTTATCCAGGCTTGGGACTGGCACTGAGAGTACACTAGCCTGTGCACCCAGGCAGCTGGGGCTCAAACCCACGATCCTGAGATCAAGAGGCCCGTGCTCTACCAACTGAGCTAGCTGGCACCAAAAAACAATGAATTACAATTATTATTATAATTATATAATTATTATATATAATTCTAATAAATCTGAATAAATAAGAAAAATAAATATTTGGTACAAAATTTTAAATTATGTTACATAACATTTAATCAGCGGCATTTTGGAAATGTTATTTTAAACTACATATGTATTAGAAATAGAACATAACTTACTGATATATTAATATAAATATTATTAATTATATTAATATGGATACTATCGTCATGTTGCCAAACAGCACCCATGCTGTGTCAGAGATAAACATCACCCTGCATTCACTCAACAAAAACTGAACAAAGTGCAGCTCTGAGACAGTCCCAGTGAAGATGGTGCTTTTAGTCATTGCTGATTGAGGAAATGAACTCATGTTAACGGTGCAGGAATGGAAATGTAGCTGAGTCTGTGCTGGAGCGAACAATACTTTCACATAATTACATTTTGAAATGTTTTTACTGTGTTTTGCTCACCAATGTATATAAATTTAATATTCAAAACAGGATCTTAAAAATATTAAAAGAATATTAGTGAATGAAGTTCCCGTTGTTAAATAAAAATCACAAACCACAAATTCACAGTTTCTGTTTCAGACTTCAGAAAAATACGGACGTCTTTGTCCGCCTCTGCAGCTCGGAATATTTTTACTTATGACACTTTATCTTTCGGAAGATGGTAGGATTCACAAGAATTAGTTGCTGATTTTACACACACACACACACACACACACACACAACCAAGAACACACCTACAAACTGTAGCATCCAAAAATGAACAAAATTCTCCTGAACAATGTGTACAGTAAAGACAAGTCAACACTGACAAGAAGCACCCCCCCACCCACTCTTTCACACACACACACACACACACACACACACACACACACACACATACAGTCCAGAAGCCTAGTGTGTGTTCTCAATTTCTCTTAGTCATTGGTCTTCCTGCTCAGTTTTTGTCTCACACACACGCATGTCATCTCAAAGATTAAATACCATCAACAAATCGATAATAAGCGCCTCGTAACTTTAATAATAACCACTACAAGATACAAGATATTTCAGATTCAGACTTCAAGGTAAATTCATCTCAGGTTGTGTGATGACATTTAGGAATTATTAATAGAATTAATTTATTAATTCAGAGTATTTTATAAATGTTAAATCACTGCTTGTTGGTCAAAAAAGCCTGCAGAGGAAAACTTCATTAATGAATTCTGTTCTGTAGTGAAATAAACATCAGCAGTCGCTGACAGTATACAGGTGCTTGGTACTTCACCTACAAGTAACAACATTTTATATCAATTAATAATTTATAAAATAGGCTAAACAATTTGGTATTAATTTATAATGTTTATATTAGAAATTTACATATAATGTATCGATTATAATATATAATTTATTTTATCATTAAAATAATATAAGGAACATGGATCATAAATGTTTCATTTGTTTTTAGGGTGGTATATTTCATAACGTAGTCAATTATATTACAGTTATAAAATTAAAAGTAATACATTTTGATTATATTGACTCAATCTGTAAAAGAAACAGAAAAAGGCATCAATTCTAAATATTAATGAAAAAGCATTTTTGAAGAAGCTTTAATCCACTGTTTCTGCACAAAAGATTAAAGAATTATGATAAACAAATCAGCCTCAGTTTTACTCTTAAAATGTTAATATTGAAATAATTAAATTGACATTTCTGAAGGTGATATAAAAGTGCAATTCTATTCCTCTATATAGTTCTCTATGGACTTTTCAGGTCTCCTGATGTCTGGTTTGGAATTTTGTGAATCTCTGATAGGGTTTTTTTCCCTCACTTTTTTCTCCCACTCTTCTCTCGTGACTTTGTTTTTCTGAATGCTGGTAAACACTGATATATTTTTATCTCCTTCTCTGGTTCTGCGTAATGGTGATATTTCCAGATTTAGGGTGTGTGAGAGCTGTTTTTCTGATTCACACTAACTCAGAACTCAGCTGATTGAACTTGGGCACAACTTCAAATAAATAAACTACAGCATGTCAGCAGGGGTGTAAACATTTGAGCATGTTTATAAAAATAACTGGTAAATGACTGAGTTGTTTTAATATTTAAGTTTCAATCAGAAAACAACATTGAATTAACATGGATGCAACTTTTAGCACTGAACTGTAAATGTGAAGAAGTGTGTTAGCTGAGAAAGTTTCTATATTGCATTGTTTTAGAAACTTAAACACTTGAAACTCTACCACATCACTTAAAAACGTATCACTTAAACATGTTCAGTGTTTATTAGTTGGGTTTAAATGCTGTGATACCTGTCTGAATATAATTCTAGTATAATTTTAATGTTTTCCAAACTTGCTAAAAGCAAATTTATTTGAGTAAAGTGGAAAAACTCTAATTTTATAAATGTAATATGCTCTGTTGCAGACACACCAATGTGAGTGTGTGATGTTGTACACATGCATGATGCTAAACTGGTGGCTGTAAACTTTCCTTACTATATCACAATATTAGCTTCATAGCTAATGAATCTGAATTAACTTTTAAAAATAAATTTCAAGAAAAACAGGGCTAACACACACACACTCCTGACTCAGTGTTTTGTGTGTGTGTGTTTTTAAAAACACACCTCACTGATTCAAACACCGAACCGCTAAACTCAACACACACTCCTGTTACGCATACACACATCCGAAACGTCAGTGCAGGCGACAGTAGAGTGTGTGTCAGAGCGGATATCGCCCTCCCACTGCTTTCTGAACACATCATCATCATCTCACACACACACAGTTTAAATTTGTCATATTGATTTTTTTAAATAAAACAGTATTTAGAATAAAAGAAATTCAAATAAACTTTTCCATTTTTTCTTTGTTTTCAATTAAAAGGCCAAAACAATAACCTGCAAACTTGTGTGTGTGTGTGTGTGTGTGTGTGTGTGTAGAAGAATCCAGGGAGTAACTGTGGTATGTGTCACTGCATAAACGTAAACAATGTAATTACACAAAGTTTCCAGAGAAACAGGAAATATCAGGTGAAAGCAAGTACGGTAGAGTATTTATTATCTTTTGGAGACGTTGGCTGTCTTCAGAATAAACACCTATTTAAAAAAACGGAACATATGTAAGGTATATGAATGTTATTTTATATAGTTACTATATCAGATTTCATTATTCCAGTACTTCCACATTTATATACTCGCACAGATACACTTTCACAGATATACACACACTGTTATACACGCACTGATATACACTCACCGATACACACACCGATACACACTCACCGATACACACACCGATATACACACCGATACACACTCACCGATACACACTCACTGATATACACACACCGATACACACACTGATATACACTCACCGATACACACTCACTGATATACACTCACCGATACACACACCGATACACACTCACCGATACACACACCGATACACACTCACTGATATACACTCACCGATACACACTCACCGATACACACTCACCGATACACACTCACTGATATACACTCACCGATACACACTCACCGATACACACTCACCGATATACACACACTGATATACACTCACCGATACACACTCACCGATACACACACCGATATACACTCACCTATACACACTCACCGATACACACACCGATACACACACCGATACACACTCACCGATACACACACCGATACACACACACCGATACACACACACCGATACACACACCGATATACACTCACCGATACACACTCACTGATATACACACACCGATACACACTCACAAACAGATATACACACACACACTGATATACGCTCACCGATACACACACTGATATACGCTCACCGATACACACGCACCGATATACACACTCCCCGATACACACGCACCGATATACACTCACCGATGTACACGCACCGATATGCACTCACCGATGTACACGCACCGATATACACTCACCGATGTACACACACCGATATACACGCACCGATGTACACGCACTGATATACACATACCGATACACACGCACCGATATACACTCACCGATACACACTCTCACCGATACACACACTGATATACACTCACCGATATACACTCACCGATGTACACGCACCGATATACACTCACCGATGTACAGGCACCGATGTACACTCACCGATATACACGCACCGATGTACACGCACCGATGTACACGCACCGATGTACACACACTGATATACACATACCGATATACACACACTGATATACACTCACCGATGTACACATACCGATATACACACACTGATATACACATACCGATATACACATACTGATATGCACACACTGATATACACTTGTATATATGTGTGTGTATATGTGTGTGTGTGAATCTGAAACTGAGATTTAAAACAGAATGTGAAGAACCAATAAATGGGAAAGGTCAAAAAGTCAGAGCTAAAAATCATCACCACATAACGACCATAATGCAGAATATTTATTAATTTGTGGCTGTAAGATGATGCTGAACTGGTCAATTAAAATGATCAGGGATGTGGGTCAGAGAGACCACGTGTAATAAATCTGGTCATCTAAATTACATCTAATTAAATTTAAGGGCATGTTTGGTATCGATGTGAGCAATGTGGTGACATCATAAGTATCATAAGGTGTGATTGCTGTTCTCAAACACACACACACACACATACACATACTGGAACCACCTGGTCTACATCAGAGTCCTTTGCCATTGTTCTACAAACTGATTCTCAAGAACCTAATTAACATTTAACACCTTAGAGTGAACTACTCGGCTGGGCGTCCACCCAATACATTATAACCAAATTAGCTCCTACTCTGGAGCAGGGCCTAACCAGCACAACTGGTACTATCCGTGATGTAAGCAGATGTTGATTGGCCAAATGTGTATGAAAACGCCCTCACCCACCATGATTTAAAACGCTGTGTAAACTACTGTAGTGTCAACTTATTTCGCAAGTATGGAGAACGGCGATAGATGGAGGATGCTGTGAACGGAGCTGTGTTGCACTTCAGCGTCCGTCCATCTATCTCCATCCATCTCCATCTATGTCACGGATAGTACCAGTTGTGCTGGTTAGACCCTGCTCCTGAGTAGGAGCTAATTTGGTTCTCGAATAAGGCAGCCCAGTACTAAAATAGCACCCAGTTCTGGAGGTGCGAAAACGCCAAAAAGTGGGTAGTTTCACAATCAGTTCAAGTACTATGAAAAGGTTCCCGCGGTGCGAAAGGCCCTATAGTGTCTCTCCCATTTGGTACTCTGGTCATGCGACATTTCAAATAGGCTCACGGGTATAAAAAGGTATGCATTATACAATGGCTGTGATGCATTACCATCCACATGATTCTGTCCATTGACTTTGTAAGTTCTCTACATTTTTACTTTCTGTTTATTGTGTATTTGTATTTTGGATAATAACCCCTTTTCATTACTTTGTCTCTAAACCCTCAGTAGTTCTTCTGCAGGAAAGTATGGTGCTTTAAGAGTGCATGATTTGTATGATTTGTGTGGTTACTAGAAATAGTTTTCTAGGTTTAGGATGTTAGACACATTTGAATGTGACCTCTGACAAGCTAATATAAAAGGCTAATACTTGTAAGTTTAAATAAAAAAACTCTGACAAGTAAATAGGAAAGGCCTAGGCTTGCACGTTGATAGAAACCTCTGAGCTAACAGAATAATAGTAGCCTCTAAAGTAGGAACATCACTATATCATGAAAGTTTAGTATGAAGCTGTTTTAGATTAAATGTAATTTGAAAACTGAGATATTACACTTCTAGCACTACCTAAAAGATTTTCTTTGGAATCAGTTACATTAAGTTAACCTAGTAAATTGGAGTCAGATAATTAACAGTTATTATAAATTGGAGTCAGATCATTGATTAAATGTACTGGAGTCAGAGGTTTAAGTCATAAACTTAAAACATGCATTTAACCTTCGGCTTTACCCATTTCTGTCCTTGTTCATTGGACAGCAGCGGACTAAGATAATAACATTTTATATTTTAGTCCTACAATAATATGAAACTACACATCAACACGCACATACACATGTGGAAGCGGGGGCATGGTCGAGCGCTGGTTTGTGAATGGAGGGCAGAGCCGGAGAAGGTGAGTGGTAAGGATCACACACCTGTGCAGAATTTGGCTAACAAGTGCCCTGTGTTTCAGTGAGCAGTGGCAAGGATAAAGAGGGGAGAGACGAGAGCCACGAAAGAAAGAGCTAAGTAGCACAGAGCGGTGTGTGTGAGTGTGTGTGTGTGTGTGTGTGTGTGTGTGAGAGAGAGAGAGCGATAAAACTGTTGAAAAGCAAAAATAAAGAAAATAGGAAAATACTGAGTTGTCCCAAGCCTGCCTCCCATCTTCTCATTCCAGACCTATCCCAGGAAATTGTCACACTGGTGCTGAAACCTGGGACTTTGAGGAAGATTTGCCGTCATAATGTCCTCACCATTTGCTGAGATCAAGACCCTCACCGGCATCCACGAGACACAACATCAGGCCTTCCTCAAGCTGTGCACAAAGCAGGTGCAGCACTTCTGGGCCCCGCTTCAAGCTCAGGCAGAGGACCGGCAGGTGCGACGGACCCTGGGCCAACCTGCGGGTACTCCGGCAGCAGCCCGGAGGGCGCCGTGGCCATGCCCCACATCACACTCTCAAAGATGGGACTGCAGGACGATCCGGAGGCGTTTGTCGAGCTCTTCGAACGTGAAGCGGAAGTGTGGGGCTGGCCAGAGTCACAGTGGGCAGTCCGCCTGCTGCCACTACTGTTGGGGGAAGCCCAGCTTCCGATCACGAACCTGTTGGGGTACCTGGACCTAAAATAGACCATTTTGCAACAGGTAGGCTGCACCCCCAGACAACACTGTCAGCGTTTCTGGTCGCTGATGAGCAACGAGCTTGGCTGCCAATTGCAATCTCTCAACAGCTCTGGGATACCAATCAAAGGTGACTGCTGGCAGAGGAGTGAGGTGCCGAGTCAACCTCATAGTCAACCTAATGGTGCTGGAGCAGCTTGTTGGCCAACTACCACAGGGGACAGTGGAATGAGTCCAGTGCCACCATCTGGCATCACTAGACAAGGCGGTCCAGCTGGCGGAGGACCACTTGGCGGCATACCCGGGGGCAGATGAGCCCCCTCTTCTCTCTTCCTCACTCTCGCTCTTCCTCTTTTTCTCCCTCCCCTGTCCCTGTACCAAGGAAACAGGGGCCGATTCCCCCAAAACCATGGAGTTTCCCTACCCCTCCTCTCTCCGTGAGTCTGTCTCTTTCCCCAATCAGCTTGGGGACTCTGGGGCCACAGGTGTTCGAGTAAGGCCTGGGCCGGTGTGCTGACATTGCAGGGAGCCCGGACATTTCCAGTATCAATGCCATGTGATGGAGGTGGAGGCATTTTTCAGGGCCCCGATCCCCGATGTACTGCAGGCCGCCCCCTATCGAGCTGGGACACACCGTGTACCGGTGAGTATTCAAAGGGTTACATACCACACATTGGTGGATTCAGGCTGTAACCAAACCTCAATTCACCAATGCCTGGTTCAAGGTGAAGCATTGGGAAATGCACAGTTGGTGAAGATGAGGTGCGTACACAGGGCTGTGCATGAGTATCCGCTGGTGCCCGTCACAGTCCAATTCCAGGGAGAAAAAAATGCAATAGAGGCGATGGTTAGTCCCCACCTAACCCATCCACTTATTTGAATGAATTAATCGGCTTTTCAGACGTTGTTGAGGCTAATGTTTTTGGATGGGTCCTGCAGCAGTGTAGCATGGTGTGGGAGGGGCGCAGCGTTGGCTAGCGAGGCGCTGCTTGGGCCGTCAATGTCAGCTCAGAATCAGGAAGACACGGAGGGTGGGGAGGGCCCCACTCTCCTGCCCTTTGGGGGAATTCCCCCCCGGGGATTTCCCTTTGGAGCAGACAATTCTCAGACACGCCTTCAACCAAGTGAAAGTAATTGATGGTCAACGGGTTCAGCCCAATGTTGGGCTCTCCTGCCCTTATTTTGCAGTTATTAAACATAGGTTATACTGAGTGGCTCAAGACACTCAATCCAAAGAGGAAACGACCCAATTATTGGTCCCAGAGAGCTGTTGGGAAATGTTATTCCAAGTGGCTCAGCATAATCTGATGGAGGGGCAATTAGGGCAGGATAAAACACTGAAAGAACTCATGACCCATTTCTATTGGCTGGGCATTCACAGCGATGTTCACAGGTGGTGTGAGGCAGGTCATGAATGTCAGCTGGTGAATTCGCTGGCCACCCCAAAAGTGCCATTGCACACATTACCCTTAATCAAGATCCCTTCAAAAGAAAAGAAGCACGATACCCAGAAGCAGTGCCTCTCCACCACATCTCAGCAGGCAGTACTGGGACCAGAGGTAAATCTAAAAATGGTGGCTCAATCCACCCTAGTCCCTTGTGGAGACCACCTCTCACCATCCCAAATCATGGAGGTTGCCAAGTTGCAGGCGGAATTTTCCGATGTGTTCTTGCCTCTGCCCGGTCACACTAATCTCATATAACCCCACACTGAGATGCCCCCACAGGTGGTGGTACGCAGCCACCACTACCGTTTGCCTAAGCACAAAAAACAGGTGGTTCGGGAGAAGCTCACAGCCATGCTCAATATGGGGATAATCAAGAAGTCCCACAGTGACTAGTCCAGTCTGGTGGTCTTGGTTCTCAAGCCAGATGGTTTGGTCCTGTTCTATGTGGACTTTAGAAAAGTCAACGCAGTCTAAATTTGATGTGTACCCAATGTCCCACATTGATGAACTGCTCGATTGGTTAGGTGCGGCTTGCTTTCATTCGACACTGGATTTGACAAAGGGATATTGACAGATCCCCTTCACTCCAATATCTCATGAGAAAATGGCCTTTTCCACTCTGTTTGGGTAACATCAATTGGTGACCCATCCTTTTGGGTTGTTCGGTGCCCCAGCAACGTTCCAGCGACTCATGGACAGAATCCTCCGTCTGAATGCTGCCTACTCCACTGCCTATTTAGATGACATTACAACTTATGATTGGCAGCAGCACATTCAGCATCTGAGGGCTGTCCTGAGATTGTTGAGACAAGCAGGACTCACAGCAAACCCAAAAAAGTGTGCAATTGGACAGGTGGAAGTACAGTATCTGGGCTTCCACTTTGGCCAAAAGCAGGTGCACCCCCAAATTGATAAGACAGTAGTGATTGTGGTCTGCCTGAGACCCAAGACCAAAAAGGAGGTGAGAGTTTCTGGGGCTGGCTGGCTATTATCATAGGTTTTTGCCTAATTATTCGGATGTCACCAGCCCGCTGACTGATCTCACTAAAAAGGGAGTGCCAGATCGGGTCCAGTGGATGAGCAGCAATTCGAAAAGATGTGGTCAGCTGGCTTCACGTTCCTCAGAGGAACACAACTTTGTATTATGTACTATATACTGACTTTGCGCTATTTTGGTGTTATATGTTATTAATATAAAATATTACACATTTTTATTGGCGTAGAGTCTTGTGGGTGTTACTAAATGAAAATGAGCCGTGTCAGGAACATGCTTTGTACATTACAGGTGATCAACATACACACACAAAGAAGTACAAAGAATCAAATCATAAGTATCAAGAATCAGCCTTTCCGAAACTGTTGTAAATTCGGCAGGAAAATTTTAGTTTGGTTTGGCTTATGCAAACATTTGCACATAACTTTATGAAAGATCGATAAATGAGGCTCAGTCTGTGTCTGTGGACAGGGACGTGTCCCATTGTGTCACTTACTCACATACACACACACACCAACCCACACTAACACATACTCAAGACACACACACTTATGAACACAGTGTGTGTGTGTTAACGGGTACATGTACCCCGTGTCACTTAAGCACATTCACTAACACACATTCTAACTTACACACACACTCATGCACAATGCGTGTTTCGTTTTCCCAGCAGGCTGACGAATGGAAACTCAGAGTTAGTGCTCAGACTGCATCTGTCTCCCTGCACCCGTCTCACTGTCAGTCTGCTGCTCACTCACACTCCACACATACTCACCAAGGAGACAGTATATGTGTGTGTGTGTGTTCACTAGCTCGCTAAGTGGCTGTTACACAGGAGATGCTACACACTAACATAGCCACCCACATCAGGCCTATCTCTCTTTATCTGTCTCTCTCACACACACAGCATATGGCACGTTTCAATTTCAATTACTGGAAATTCTGTGTCATCTCTCTCTCTCTCACACACACACACAAACACACACACACACAAACTTTTTTGTGTGTCCACATATGACCATACTGGCTCTTCATTTGCATTGTCATATGTGATAAAGGTCAACCTAAGACAGAGAGACAGACAGAACTATGTAGCTATCATGTTTGAGCAAAGATAAAGCCTATTCTATTCAGATGGCAGGATTAAGGACCATGGTTCTGATGGAGCAGAAACTGTCAGGAGATAACACTCTGAATGTAACTATAGTTCTATGAACATCAGATAACAACAAGGGGCAGAGTCTAACACCTGGATATGCTCTTGGGCATGTTCACACCACGCAGGTATCTTCAACAAAGTCACAAAATGAGTGTGATGTAGTATTTTCAATAAATACCTTGCACCCCATCCTTTCGGTTCCTGGAACCTACTTGCCGAGTGCCTACTTGATCCAGAGGCAGTTCCAAATGATAGAGAAGCCTGGTGCTTATCCAATGTTCATAGAACCACATTCGCAACTATATCTAGCATTCTATTTCACACCTTCTAACCACCATGGACGGGGTTTAACATATGGATATCTCTGCCACAAGGTCACGAGGAACCAACTCCCCTATTACTGGAAAGGCATTTGGAGATGATCATAGTGCTCAAGCATCAGAAGGGCCCATATATTTGTGGTTCAGATCTCTTGCAGCAGCACACCTCTCAGGAGTGCCTATGAGGATGAAACCCTTGTCAGGGAATGGAACATCCAAGTAGGGGCTGAAAGTCCAGCCTGTTCATAAGCCATTGTGACAATCTCTGTCACCCAGTGAGCCAGTCTCTGCTTAGACAAGCAAGCACCCACTTACCAGTGCATGTAGGGTGAGCTTATCACCAAGGCATGCAGTTCTCTCACGCTTTTGCTAAGATAATTGACAGCAAAAAGGGTGTCTTCAATGATGCCCATTTGAGTAAGCATCCTGTATGGGTTCGTACACAGAGCTGTTAAGGGAATCCAACATGAGGGAAAGATCTCATGCCATGTTCTTGGGGGAGCATGGTGGCTGAAGATCCATAGATATTTTCAGAAACTTTGTTATGAGTCTATGATGCCTGATAGCATACAAGGCACATGTAGTAGGGGCTCAAGGGATCAGGATTGTTTCTTGGCCTGCGTCCTGGTTCACTGCTCTGAGCGGCATACCTACAGGCACAGATAATCTGGCTGGGGATGCCACATCTCGCCATTCATCAGTGACAATAACTGCACCCAGGGAGGAGGTTGACATGATGGCCCAACCACTAGCTAGGTTAACAGTGGGCACCAAGCTCTCACTGGCCATATCATGGCCATGAGTAGAATTCTGTCGTTCAACTGCTGAATTCTGCACAGTGTGAGAAGTAACAGAAAAAGAGATGGAAATACATACAGTAGGCCACAATGTCAGTTGTCAGCTACTGGGTCTTGTCCCATTCAGCCCCGTTAGGGAGAACCACAATGAGTTGACACAGCTTTGACAAAGAGGTCCACCTGTGCCTGGCTGAATATTTCTTAGATCTGGGCATATGAGCTGCCTCAACAGTGTTTCCGCTGCTGGGAGGTAGAGGAGGTTTCGTGTAACCAGAAAGAGGTTTCCACTTCATGCCGTCCTGACAATTTATGCACCCTATTGTCCAAATTAGCCAAGAATCATAACAAGACATAACATGTTACATGTTATGTAATGCTTGGATATAAGTACATAATACATTATAGTTTATTGTGGAGTACAGTTTGTACTTTATTGTGGATTAAAATAAATACATTGTTGTGGATTGTATTTTATACTTTATTAGAAATTATAGTTTATACTTTAAGATGGATTATAGCTTATACTTTATTGAGGATTATATTAAAGATAATGTATCACCGTTTAAAAGAAAAACTATTAGAGAGTAAAAACCAGCACCCTGGTATAACAAAAACACACACCTTAAAACAGATAAGTAGTATTCCAAATTGCATGGAAGGAGAGCCTCCTGGGCTATAGTAAGGCTCTTAGCACTACTAGATCAACATATCTCTCCACCTTAATAGAAGATAAAATAATCCTAGATTCTTATTTAATACTGTAGAAAAATTAACTAGAAATAAGACCACCACAGAAGCATACACACCGTTAGCGTGTAGTAGCGATGACTTCGTGAAATATTTCAATGACAAATGGTAAATTTATTTGTAAAAATGGTATTAGCTTCCACTGTTATGCTGATGACACACAGCTGTATGTTTCAGCAAAGCCAGATGAGAGCAAATCTTTGGTCTTTTGTTATCCATCATGCCTACATTGATCAAAAGGTGCAGGCTATTTGTTGGTACCTCGAATAGTGCGGGCTACAGCTGGGGTAGAGCTTTCTCTTACAAAGCCCCACAGTTATGGAACAGCCTTCCACTTAGTGTTCGGGGCTCAGACACAGTCTCAGTGTTTAAGTCTAGGCTGAAAACATATATGTTTAGTGAAGCCTTTAGTGAATAGTTTTTTCTTAGGTAAAGGAGCAGATCTGGAGGGTTCACAGGCATAGAGTGTTGTGGTGAACTGGGATGTTTGGATCCTGTCGCCCCCCCACTCTCACACGTTCACTCAGGTGTGTTGACGGTGGAGTGGCTGGAGCTTTATGTCCCAGGACTCCCTCATGTCTGCATTACCTTCTGGCTCCCCCTTTTAGTTATGCTGTCATAGCTAGTCTTGCCAGAGTCCCTGCTTGTACGCTGTACATAATGTACCTCTTCTTAATCATTACAGTACAACAGCATAACAAATAATCTGTGTTCTCTCTCTCTCTTCAACCTCCCTCCCTCTCTCTCTCTCTCTCTCTTTTGCCTCCCTCATGCTCTCTCTGTTGAGCTACAGGTGCTACTCCTGAAATACTACTTCTGCTCTCTGGACCTGTCTGATCCATCCTGATGGACCCACTTCTGCTTGAAGTCTCACTCACCTGAAAATCACTCACTGCTCCTAAGGATGGCCCTGAATGGATTGCCTAAAGATCACCATGAGATTACTGTGGATGGTACCACACAGACACTCCGAAGATGGCTGTAGATGTTTTCCTTGGATAGCCTAAAGACTGCAATTGCTAAGAACAGTTTACACTCAAGTCTCCATCACAGTTGATAACTTCAGTTTGATACAAGAAACTTAAAACTCAAATGATGCTCATAGTCAAGTTCCTAACACACTTAACACTGCTTGACTTCATACTATACAGTTGTGTGGAATGTGGAATGATTCATAATAGCACTATCCAATGTCACCCAGATGAGGATGGGTTGCCTTTTGAGTTTGTTTCCTCTCAAGGTTTCTTTCTCTTGTCTCCTCAGGGAGTTTGTCCCTGCCATCATTGCCTCTGGCTTGCTCATTAGCAATAAATTTAAAATAACTTTAAATAAAAGTTTTATATCCAGATTTCTGTAAAGCTGCTGTGTGACAATGTCCATTGTTAAAAGTGCTATACAAGTAAACTGAATTGGATTGAACTCCCGAGTAAAAGACATATGGACTTTTTCCAACATGAGGAAAAAGATTTTTGGTCTGAAGAGACAAAAATTGAACTTTTCAGGCTGAACTCCAAACACTATGTCCGGCAAAACCAGGTACTGCTCATCAACAGTCTAATACAATCCATACAGGGCAGCATGGGGACAACAGCAACATGCTATGAGGGTATTTCTCAGCAGCAGGGACACAGAGACTGGTTACAATTCATGGAAAGTTGAATGCTGCCAAATACAGAGAGGTCCTTGAAGAAAACTCACTCCAGAGTGCACACAACCTCAGAGAACACTGCAGTGGCTTTGGGATAAGTCTCTGAATGTCCTTCAGTGGCCAAGCCAAAGCCCAAACCCCCATGGCATATCTGTCCAGAGACCTGAAGATGGCAGTTCACAAGTGATTCCCACATAATCTGACTGAGCTTGAGAGGATCAGCCAGGAAGAATGAAGAAATTCCCCAAATCAAGGTGCGTAAAGCTTGTAGAGACTTACACAAAAAGACTCGGAGCTGGAACTGCTGCCAAACAAGCTTCTACAAAGTACTGAATAAAGAGCCTTAATACTTATCTAAATGAGAGTTTTCCGATTTTTAATACATTTGCAAAAATTTCTAAAAACCACCATATATACTAATTAACTTAGTTAATTATTACAATTTAGTTTTGTTCATTATTTTTTATTAAATCATACTCTTTGGACTGAAATTAAGATTATAAAATCCATTAGATTGACTCAGTGATGTTTGTGAGTCTAGATGCCACTTCCGAAGTTTTCTCAGTGCCTACTCCGTTACATGTGCAATGTATTATGTGTAACACACAAACATAGATGCTCACACACCAAAAATAAAGAGAAAAATTGTGAGGAACAGACAAGTGATGTGGAGAGAGTGGGTTTAAACACAGAAACAAGACAGAAGGGATGAGAGAGAAATGGGGAGAGAGAGAGAAGACAGAGAAAGATACAGGTGAGAGAGAGAGAGACGAGGGAGAGATTGAAATCTCAGGTCTGAGATTTGAGGAAAAATCCTAAAAACAGCACAGCGCATCTCTTTATTCTAAAAACAGACATGTTCTTCGAAAACACACAGAGGTGGGACGAGTGGGAGAGAGACACAAAAAGAGAGAGCGAGAGACAGAGAGAGAGAGAGACAGGAAAGCGTGGTTAGAGGGGATGAGAAAGGGGGAAGAAACTGCAAACACAAAGAACTGGGGTGAGAGTGGGAGAGACAGGAAGCTGCAGTATGTGTGCACAGGTGTGTGTGTGTGTGTGCGTGTAATACAGACAAAAACCTACACAGATTTAAATTAATCATTCCTATATCAAAAATAAAATCCCATAGCTGTGTCCCAAACCCTGCTGAAAGCTAACAGGCTAAATATTAGTGGTTTGCTAAATAGCACTCAGAGTCTGAGAGACGAGGCCGAGTTAGCACATTTACATTTCAGATCATGAAGAACACTTGCGTTATTGTGAATAAAACACTGTAGCATGGTGATGTGTGTGTGCATGTGTGTGCGCGTGCGTGCATGCGTGTGTGCTTGTGTGCATCAGATGAGCTAAACGCAGCCATGTGGAGGGAAAATGAGCGGCATGTAATCTCGTACTGACGCCATTTTACAATCCAACACAGAACACTCACTTCATAATAACCTCTGTTCTATAATAATAACTCACCTTCTGTAATGGAACAAAGTTTATATGAATTGTGATGAAATGAACATTACATAAATATATTAACACATGTAATGTAAAAAAGGTATTTTTTTATGGAATTGCAAATTTTATGAGATTAATATAATCACATCCAACACTGAATTTGCTTTGTGTTTAAATTTCTGAATAAAAAGTCAACAATTAAACAGTCACAAAAATTCATTAAAACAAATGACAAGTGCCACATGGGCGGAAGACTTTAAAACGTTAGCTAGTGATAATGAATACCATCTGTGCCTAGATTTAGTAAATAAAAGGAAATTAGAACCTATTATAACATTTACATAAATGTTACACATGGCTGGATTTTATACATGTACACAATTAGAAAACACGTTATTTAATTAATATAAAATTTTTCATGTGATTTTTCTTTCATAATTGCCTTTTCATTTATTTAATTCAGGCATTAACAGAATTCCAGTATGTGGGACAATATGGTGCAGAATTCAGTGGGGTGTGTGTGTGTGTGTGTGTACAGGGATTGCACCACTAAATCACACAATGCTATGTGTCACAACATGTGTGCCAGTAAAGACTGTGTGTGTAGGAGTTGTGTGCCTGTGTGTGTATGTGTAGGAGTTGTGTGCCTGTGTGTGTGTGTGTGTGCGTGTGTGTGTGTGTGTGTGTGTGTGTGTGTGTGTGTGGTTTTTGCATTTCATCTGAAGTATCAGTATCTGCTCAGCACTTTCGCCTCTGTGGGAACTTGAGAAGAAAATGTAGGACTTTTCTGTGTGTGTGTGTGTTGTTTTTACCCTATAAGGGAGGGTCTCACAGTTTTTGTGAGATGTTGCAAACCAACTGATCCTCATCAATTTCCTGTTTCTCCCTTTTTTTTCTCTTCTCTCTCTGTCTGATTGTCTATCTGTCTGTCTGTCTGTCTGTCTTAGAAAAAAACAATTGTGAAGTGATGGAAGACTAAAGAAGATAAAGAAGACAGAACTATATCAGATTGGGTTCAGTCTGAGAGTTTAGTTTCATCACCCCCCACGCCACCCCCTCCATCTCCAGGTTCCTAGAAAAGGTTGTAGCACAGCAGCTATGCTCATACTGGCATAGGAATAACATTCATATCAGTCAGGATTTAGGCCTCATCATAGCACAGAGACAGCGCTGGTTAAAGTTGTAAATGACCTACTACTGGCCCCTGATCAGGGTTGTGTCTCCTTGCTTGTGCTGCTTGACCTTAGTGCAGCTTTTGATACCATTGATCATGCTATTCTCCTCAATAGACTAGAAAATATTGGGACGTCTCTCTCCTGGCTCAGGTCTTATTTGGCTGATCATTATCAGCTTAAAGACATACATGGTGTGTTCTCTATGCATATGCAAAGTTTGGTGTTCCACAAGGTTCTGTTTTTTTTCACACTGCTTCTTTCTTTATATATGCTTCCTCCGGGTAAACATATTCATAAATATGGTATTAGCTTCCACTGTTGCACTGATGAAACAGCTATATGTTTTAGCATAGCCAGGTGAGAGACACCAGCTTAATAAAGTTGAGGAATGTGTAAAGGACATTTGACACTGGATGCTGAGTAATATCCTCCTATTTAATTCTGACAAGACAGAAGTACTTGTACTAGGACCACAGGCAGCTAGAAGTAAGCTTTCTGATTACATAGTAACTCAGGATGGCCTTTCTGTTTCATCATGTGCAGCACTGCACGATGCACTACATGAGCCCCACAGTTATGCAACAGCCTTCCAATAAGTGTTCATGACTCAGATCAGGGGCGTCAATACAGGGCAACTATGGGGGCTTAACAACCCTGAAGTTTTGTGTCAAGCCCCCAGTCTTTTTGTAAATATTCTTTGTGCAGATTAAGCATTTTCTTAATCTATTATTTAAAATGCCTTTCTAAGGCAGTTTATCACCTTTTTTCAGGCTCCAGACATAGAGTTAAAAGAGAGCAAAAGAGAGAGAGAAAGAGAGAGAGAGTGAGAGAGAAAGAGAGAGTGCACTGGTCACGTGATCTTTTGTGGAGAGCCTGCGCCATTACCAAAATGAGAATCGTTTGCACGCACCACATTATAACTCTTATAAAGAGCTCTCTGGTACCTTTCAAATGATACCGGCGTGCGCCTCTCCAATTTATGGTGCCTCAGAAAGAAGCCGTGGAATTTGGGCATTTTAGCAGAGCTCTGTTTCTGGCTAAAATGACACCTCAGTCGCTGCCACAGAGCTCATTGTGTTTCAATCCATCATTTTTAAAATTCCCAGGACAGAGACTGTGTTTATTAATTTGATCAATTTTTTTAACACTATGGCTTCAGGTGATAAGGAGTGCTCTCATACCATTTTATGGGAATGTTGTGATTTTTTTTAAATCTGTTTTTGCTGTTCTCAATGCACCATTGCTGTATGACCTCACATCAGCTAAATATGAGACTATATAGCTTGCATAGACTGATAGCATTGCTTGTCTAGCTAGTATGGTAGGTAGCTGTAAAGTAGGTAGTGCTAGCTAGCATCTGTTTAATTCAATATTCAGTTCTGTTCAGCAGCTTACATTCATTGTAATTACTGCACTGAAATAACAGGAGCAGTAATATTAATGCAGTTTATATGGAAGCTAGGGATAGAAGGCATGAAGAAACTCCACGTTTATGTTATTGCAGTAGTTGCTTAGTCCACTTTTTTCAGATGTAGTTTCAGGTGTACAATGCAGAACATTACATTATTAAATTAAATGTGGCTTATCTGAATGTGACTCCCAGTAATATTTCATACACTTCATTTGAGGCGCATGTAGATAATGTAAGCAGGTTAGCATTTTTCCACCTCAGAAATATTGCTAAGATTAGAAATATACTTTCGCTAAGTGATGCTGAAAAACTAGTCCATGCATTTATCACGTCCAGATTAGATTACTGTAATGCTTTACTATCTGGATGCTCGTCTAGATGCATAAATAAGCTTCAGATAGTTCAGAACGCAGCAGCGAGGCTCCTTACTAGGACTAGGAAGTATGAGCATATCACGCCAGTCTTATCTACATTACACTGGCTCCCAGTAAGATTCCGCATCGATTTTAAAATATTACTCCTAACCTATAAAGCATTAAACGGTCTCGCTCCGCAGTATTTAAGCGATATGTTAGTACCTTACGTTCCGCCGCGCCTACTTCGCTCTAAGGATGCAGGCTGTCTATCAGTACCACGCATTGCCACAACCACGGCAGGGGGCAGAGCTTTCTCTTACCAAGCCCCAAAATTATGGAATAGTCTCCCAGTTAATGTACGTGAAGCAGACACGGTCTCAGTGTTTAAGTCGAGGTTGAAGACTTATTTATTTAACCTAGCATTTAGCGACTAGTGTTTTTATCAAAGGAGTAGATCTGGGGGACTCGTGGATGTTGAGTTTTATCTCCACACGGTGACTGTGAGTGTACCTAACCACTTTCCTTCTCCTTCTGCCGAGCTACACTCCTGAGCTGCCGGTGATCCAGACCTCCCCCCCTTCACTCTGGACCTCTCCACCGGCAATGCTTCATACTGCCATGAAGACGCTTCAGCTGTTTTCCATGGACTACACCAACACACATTGTGCTCACACACACGCGCACTACAGTGTAAACCCATATGAGGATGGGTTCTCTGTTGAGCCTGGTTCCTCTCAAGGTTTCTTCCTATCACCATCTCAGGGAGTTTTTCCTTGCCACCGTCGCCCTGCTTGCTCATCAGAGACGGCACACACACACACTTCACTTTACTTTTGTTTGTGTAAAGCTGCTTTGAGACAATGACCTTTGTAAAAAGCGCTATACAAATAAAAATGAATTGAAATTGAATTGAATTGAATACACACAAAATACAGATAAAATCAAGCTTTAAAATTTCTAATATTAATTGTATGGTTCAGGAAAAAACTTGATTAATGTTCCTCATATGTTCCTCAATGTTCCTTGATTAATGTTTTCACTCATAATGGTTTGTCATGATTAAACCAGGAAACTTTAAATAAATAAATAAATAAAAGTGAGGCCTCTGGGGGATGACCCCCTCATATCTTAAAGCTCTAGAAACACCCCTGACTCTGACACAGTGTCAATCTTTAAGTCCAGACTGAAAACCTATTTGTTTAGCCTTTTGTTAATAAGCTTTTCTTTTAGGTAAAGGTGCAGATCTAGAGAGTTCATGGGCGTAGAGTATTCTGATAAACTGGGATGTTTGGATGCCAATCTCCATGCGTGTTAAATCAGGTTTGTTGGAGTGGAGAACTTCTGGCTCTCCCCTTTAGTTATTCTGTCAGCTAGTCTTACTGGAGTCCCTGCTTGCAGTCTGTGTAATCTGTGTTCTCTCTCTCTCTCTCTCTCTCTCTCTCTCTCTCTCTCCCTCTCATTACACCTTATTCCTGCTGCATGTTGAGATGCTGGTGATCCTGACTCCTTCTGCTCTCCAGACCTGCCTGATCCATCGCACTATCCGGTGTCACCCAAATGAGAACGGGTTCCCTTTTGAGTCTGGTTCCACTCAAGGTTTCTTCCTCATGTCATGTCAGGGAGTTTTTCCTTGCCATCACCTCTGGCTTGCCCATTAGGGATAAATTTAAATCCATATCCAGATTTTTGTAAATCTGCTTTGTGACAATGTCCACTATTTTAATATAAATTGAACTGTCTTGACTAGTCTGAGTTCAGGCTGAAAATTCACTTTGGGTTTAGTTTGATCGTTCAGTTTGGGTTCAGTCTGAGTGTCTATTTTTTGTTTAGTCCGATGTTTGGTTTGGATTCTCTCTGAGTGTTCAGCTCAGATTAGAAAATGAAAGAAAATCTGTAATACCAGTCATGTGATGGGAGTTCTGTGTATTACATGCATGTGACTGTGTGTGTGTGTGTGTGTGTGTGTGTGCTTGGCTGCTGGTCAGTTGTCAATATGACTGAAAGTTGAATTAGAAAAAGGAAATGCCAATCCACTTCCTCAACTGGATCAGACAGCTCAAATGATACCCTAAACAAACACACACACACACACACTGTTCCCCTCTGCATGAGTGTGAAACAGAAACTGGTTGAGTGATTGGGGGAATTTACATATGGCCCTACACCATGACTAACACATTTACAGGAATGTGTGTGTGTGTTCGCAGACCAGCACATCCCAACATTCTAAGTCAGAAAATACATATTTTGAGACCTCTTCAGAGATAAATGGGGTACATAATCTGTATATTAATCAAAAATATGCCCAAGAAATGCCCAACTGCCATTGAGCATTCCTACACTCTCATTACAAATAACAGAATCTACGAATAATTATGAATATGCAAATTAGTAATACTCCCATTAGCCATCTCTAACAGCATTATATCACTAGCATTAGCTAACTTATCTAGCTGGTCATTAGCAGCTTGCATACAGCCTAAAAATCTGTAAATAATCTGAACTTTTTTTTTTTAAGAATAAAATCATTCATGTGAATAGAGTAAATTGTCCAA
>NC_069710.1:37500-102500 GCF_027358585.1 Pangasianodon hypophthalmus
CTCTCGGCCCCTTTTGACCCCCCCCCCCCTCCGCCCCCCCACTTTGCCGCCCCTTCGCGACTCCGCAACAACCAGGAAGCGCTCATGGGATTGGAACAGAGCGGGAGGTGTGTGTGTGTGTGTGTGAGTGTGTGTGTTTGTGTGTGTGTGTCAGCTTTAAGTGTATGTCTGACTCTGCCAGCCTTTATGGTATTATCACACGCAATTAATTGTAAGTGTGTGTGTTCTGCAAAGATGACACACTGCAGAAAATGACTGACAGTGAAGACGAAGCTAGAAAGAGGAACACACACACTTCCTGTTTGAAGTGGTTTAACATTTGCAGTCTCTGGAGGATCACTTCGCTCTCGAGAAGTCTGCAGTGTGTATGTGTGTGTGTGTGTGTTTGTTTGTTGTGGTCTTTTTCCTGCCCACCTGCTTTACCTCAGCTACTGTACAGCTCCCAGAGACTGTATCTACATTGTGTGTGTGTGTGTGTGTGTGTGTGTGTGTGTTAAAATACTACAAACAGTATTCCAACATAAAAATACAGTGTATTCAGTCTCATGACAAAAGCACATGAATCAAAGGAATCACAGGAATGATAAAATATTGATGGAGAAGGTGTTTTATATGAATGTGTATTTAATTCATTATCTCTCTCTCTCTCTCTCTCTCTCTCAGTAAGAGCTTTGTCCTAATTAGGGTGGATCTGGATTTTATTCTGGGAATCTTGGGTCTAAGGCAGGAATACACACTGGATGTGATACCACTCCATCTCACAGCACCATACACACACACACACACACACACACATTCACACAGACTTGGGGATAACTTGGGTAACTGCCCATGTGGAATTTCCCATGATCACGATGGAACCTGGAGCTGTGAGAAAACTCTTTTGCTGAACCTGAGAAGAACCTGGAGGTTCATCTGCTGCTTCTGTGGTGGTCCCTCTCCATCGGTAGGGTGGCAATTCTTTGACACAGCGTGACAGATGGGCTACAGTCAGTAATTCTACACCTATAGAGTGACCTGTGTGAAGGTGGAGCTGATAAACTGTGCACTCAGTGAACCTTCATGACATTAATATTAAATGGAATGTGTAGTATTTTTGTTCAGTGTTGTGAATTAAAATAATGAAAATGTTTTATTTCTGTGCTCCTTCTATCAGCATTAACTCATGATGAGTCATATTTTATGATCTCATGTTTTATCTTATTTCTGTTTCCTCCTTGTCCTCAGCAGCAGATATTCAGATGATGTTTGTCACCATCAAGTGGTCCAAGCTGGAAGTGCAGTGTGTGTGTGTATTTGAGTGAATGTATTATACTAATAAAAGCTTCTTGGTCTTCTTCCTCTTAATAATAATAATAGTAATAACAACAATAAATAAGTTCGAGGTAAAACACACCAAGACTCCACAGAAATTGTAGAAATTGGAAGTGGCAACAACTGCTTACATAAATATTTATGATATGAAATAATACAAAAAGTAGGCCTATATGTCTTTTAGCTGTGATTCCAGAATGCAACTGCATGACTTGTTTTCATGCTTCCTAAGTTCTCCCACACCACCCCATTGCTGCGCTCCCTCCACTGGCTTCCTGTAGCTGCTGCATCAGATTTAAAACACTGATGCTCGATGGCGCTTTTCTTACTATATTACCTCCCCAACAGAGTTTTTTTAGACTGATGGTATTCTCAGTTCATGACCAAGTGGACCAGTATCGGGATGTATTTATTGACAGAGACTTCAAAGCACTTCTGTAAGTCACTCAGGATAAGGGCGTCTGCCAAATGCCATAAATGTAAACGTAAATCCTAAAATAAGTAATGAAAACATACTGCAGTATGAAAGTGTAAACCCAAGAGCTCAGTCCTAAAACGATTTCCTTCTGTCAGCTGGTCCTAAGACTCACTAACAAACTAACCCCTAACACACTATCCACTAACCCCTACCACACAGCAGTCTCAGACCAGCTCTGCTCACCAAAGTCTAATCAGAGTCAACCAAATTACAGATGAGAAGAGCGTATCTGGAGCACTGGGACAGTCAGACCCAAACCCAGTCCAGATTACACTGCTATCGGCCCTAAACACAGAGTATGAACTGGCAGAGTATCTCTTCACTGTCAGAGATATAAAGCAGAGACACGTCCTGACCAGGTACAGGCTGAGTGAGCACAGTCTCGCCGTGGAGAAGGGCCGACACAGGAGAACCTGGAACACAGGAGAACCTGGAACACAGGAGAACCTGTGTGCTCACTGTATGAACGATGAAGTTCACTTTCTCCTCCACTGTTAAAAATATCAACAAATTAAAAAAATACTTTCATGGACAAAATTATGCACAAAATATCAAATTTCTATGAATCATTTTTAGAGAAGAAAGAAGTGAGAGGAGACAGGAGTGAAGTGAGAGGAGTGAGAAGAGAGAGGACAGAGAAGAGAGCAAAGAGAGGAGCAAGGAGAAAGAGGAGAGAGAGGAGAGACAGGTAATGAGTAGGATCTTGTTCAGTGTAGAAGAATATTTAACTGCAATAATGTTTTATGTTTTATGTATAATAAAGTATTATATAACATGTCAGTGGTATGCATGGCAACACGCTCTATCCAGCTGTGGCTTCTCTGGGAACTATTTTCATTGACGGAGCAAAAATAAAATAAATATTTGACCATGTTGTGTCAGAAATGTCAGTTGCTCGACATTAACTTCTTGTTTATATAGCTGTGCTGATATTTACTATACCAACACACTCGCTCGTGCCATATTGCTTAAATGAAGGTTTATTCTGTGTGAAATTACTGGAGTGTAAATGTTGATCTGTTTAAATTTAACACAGCTGAGAAACAGAATCAAAAAGTGAATTCACTACAGGCATTTTAATGAGCTTTCTCCTCAGTTCCTTTCCTTGCCTTCTTTCTCTACTTCCTTGCAGCTAAGAAGCAAGGAATTGTGTATTAGTAATAATACACAGTTGAACCTCAGCTCCAGGAGAGGGTGCTGTGAGAGTGGCACAGTGACACAAACTCGGGTTAATGCCTTTTTGTCTCTTTGATCCAGTTTCCTTCATCCCATGACCCAGAAACCGATCGAAGTCCTTCAACCACACATACAGGAATCAAAGAATCGGGAAACATGTCGATGAAGTAAAGGAACTTCCTATGCACAAATCTTTTTATTGTCACTGTCACGTAAGCATTTACAGTATAAAAGCTCAGCATCCCCCCAAAATATTAATTCCAATAAATAATATGGTAACAAGAACCACAAATGTGAGGTGGTCTGGAAAAACCCTTTGAAAGACACTAGAGCTGAATTGTTTTGAGCAACACTGAGTTTGTGGAAAGATGTGGAAATAATTTTATTTAGGTTTTTTTTTTCTTTAACATGAAGCTCATGTTTAAACACCACAGGTGACATTTAACTCAGGTGATAAGACAGACTGATGTGGTTGATGCTGATAATCAAAGTGAGAACTCGTTTCCTGTAGCAAATTTATCATTCTTTAAAATGTTTTTTTTCTCCGTCAGTACATTAGGTTATAAATGTAGACGTCACATCATTCAGTGGAATTGGAATGAGATCTTTAAATGTGATTTTCTGTCCTTTTCACTTTAAAGTGCTAGAAAAAAAGGGAGAAACAAATTGCAGTTCAGTGTGTCAGTGTGTGTTTTCAGCTCTAAAGTAGAAACTTTCAGAATTATCAATGTAACGGTCAGTACACATATACACAATTTACAATTATAATTAAATAAACAATACAATAAAAATAATGGCCTCATGGTCAGTCAGACAGTCAGAAGATGAGGAGAATGTGGTTTAGGCTAAAACATGCAAGTGTGTGATGACAGAGACAGAGAAAATGTGAGAGAGAGAGAGAAAGGTCTTGCAGCACACTGATTCTAAACTGTCTTTATTCTTTTTAACATCACCTTATGCACCAAAATTCACCAAATACCTCCACACCAGCCCTCATCCCCTCTCCCCAACAGAAAAATAAAACTCATTTGGTCCATAAGTGCACACACTATAGGCAGCCTGGTTTAGAAAAGAGACTGCTAATTGTACTAATACATCCAACCACTGTGTGTGTGTGTGTGTGTGTGTGTGTGTGTGTGTATGTGTTGATCATACAGATGGAGATGAATGACACAGTCGAAACACTAACTCAACGTTGCAGTATTGTCTCCACTGTACCCACGTCCACTTCCCTAATGTTAACATGTTTGTGATTTTGACCTGATATCATTCAGGGTGTTAAACTTGTGAAACACTGTTGCTAGGCAACTGAGACAAGAGACCTTGCTGTTGCTGTAAATTAGGTAGCTAGAATGTGTAACCTAAAGTTAAGTGTTTTATAGAGAGAGTGGAAAGACACAGTGAGTGTGGAAACGAGACAGAACCATCTGGAACATCAGTACTTCCCTCAGTGTTAGTCAAGTAATAAGACAAGACTAGAATTACACTAACTTTAAACTTAGTATCACCACTAACACAAATAATGTGTTTAACCATATTGTGAAATATCAACATTGTGTCACAATTCATGAACTCAGTTAAATAAAAAATAGTGAGTATTAGCATAATAGTGGACAGTTAGCGTGGACCATGACCTTGTATGAGTATAGCTGCACTGTTATTGTTAGCTATTTAGCTAGCCTGGCCTACGCTGGTCTTTTCCCATTGTAAAAATGTAGATAATCAGAGATGTGAGCCTGATGTGAGCTTGATTTTGAACAGTAAGGAACCAGAACCATATCTTCCTCCACGATGAAAGCATAAAGTTCAGCAACAAGTCAAAAAACTTAGTATAGCTTCTTAAACACGTATATTAGAATTTATGACTTAGCAGTATACTGATAATTGCACATGAAGGCACACCTAACCTGAACATACAATCAAAAACTATCCCTTGCTCGTGATAATGAGTGAGTCCTAACTTTTTTTTTTCCAACTGGTAAAGTCCACTGTGAGCACTAAGTACAAAGAGATCATCTTTTATTCTTGTTTGCTCTGATCACTGCTTTATACATTTCGCTAAGCTGCCAGATTATGGCAACAACCAGTAAGACGTCTGAGGGGACTTAACCACTTAACCAAGTGGTCTAGGGGAAGTGTTCCAGTATTGGAACAGGGCCTCAGTGTGTTTCACAGACCAACAGAGAAGCTGTTATATTTACAGAGCTGTGTGGAACTACATTTCTGCACACCAAAAACACACAGTAACCACAGTAGTGTGTGAGTGTGTGTGTGTGTGTGTATGTGTGTGTGTGTGTACAAGAACACTAGAGCTGCACTGTCTCAAACTAACACTGAACACCTGAGACGAGACACCATGAATGGATTGCTCCTAATTAGTACAGAATTTTTTTTTTGCCTATTTATATTAATAATCATTACTATTATTTGTATTATTATTTACATTATATTACACTTTGGTGAATAAAAGGTGACTGAAGGGGGCAGAGCTAGAAAATAATGACATCACACTTCTTTACCTTGTACATCCTCCAGTGTTGAATGTGTAAGCTGTTGTTCAGATCATCACAGGTTCATTATAATTTAATTTTTAATGAATAAAAGTGAAAAAGTGTTCCCCACTCACTGCAGCTGCTGACCAGTTGATTTCCAAATCACGATTACATTCTCCTCTAAGTGTTCACTGTCTTTATAAGAATTTTGGGTATAGCGTGCACTTAATGAACAGTGAAAGAAATGTCATGTGCTCTTTCCAGCTCTGCTCCCACACCTGCTGCTTACAATCACTAACACATAATGACCTCTAACTTATCATCTGCTGCGATGACCTATGACCCTTTACATGTTAGCGGGAAGCTTGTGTCTTAGTGCGTCAGATTCTTTCTGTGATGGCAGTGCGGCGGTGTCTGATTTCCCTGACATGGACGACGTGAAGGAAGCAGTGTTTGAGGCCCCTAAATCTGGAGCTGCAGTGGATTGAAGTCCTGGTGAGACTGAAGGTGGGTTTGAAGAAGGTGTAGTAGACTGTGGTGAGGAAGGGCAGAGGGCGGAAGAAGGCTGTGGAGTTTGGAGGGTGGATGGAGGCTGAGTGGGAGTTTGGGGTGCTTTGGGGATTTGAAGTGTTGAAGAGGATGCTTTTTGTGATAGAGGTGGAAATGATGAAGATTTGAATGAAGGAGTTTGTGTTAGAGTTTGGTTTGGAACTGGGCTTGTGTTTTGGGATTGGGTTGGAGTTGGGTTTTGGGAAGTAGATTCAGTAGAACTCTGAGTTTGGGCTGTGGTTGAAGTTTTAGTAGAACTCTGAGCTTTGGCTGTGATTGGAGTTTTAGTAGAACTCTGAGTTTGTGCTGAGGATGGCGTTTGATGAGAACTCAGGGTTTGAGCCATGGAGGGAGTTTGGGTTTGCATCAGCATTTGGGTCGGGCTTTGAGTGAGTGGAGACCTGGCTGTATTTTCTTGAGCTGACATTTGAGTGGTGTTGGTTGGTGGTATCCCCTTGCTTTGAATTTGGGTGGCTGAAATATGGGACAGAGCTGAAACAGATGGTGGAGTTTGAGGTGTAATTTGGGTTTGAGTTTGGGCCGTGGTTGCAGTTTGGGTTTGCGTCTGGGTTTGAATTGGGCTTTGGGTAGGTGGAGAAAGTACATTTGGCATCTGCACAGAGGTTTCGGAAGGAGATGAAACAGAAACGGTTTGGGTCTGATTTGTTATTTGGGTCTGCATCGCTGAGCTTGTTGGAGTCTGAGCTGGAGTGTTTGTCCTGGTTTGGGTGGGAACTGGGATTGGGGGTGGAGCTTGAGTGTGTGTTGGTGTTGGAGCAGGTGTGTGAATGGGGGTTGGGGTACGAGTGTGTGACGGAGTTGCAGATGGAGTGAAGGATAATGGAGAAGGTGGAGGAGGAGTCTGAGAAAGTTTTGAACGAGGACTCTGAGGCTGAGAAGGGGAAGTGGGTGAGGGCTTACTACTCTGAGTTTGGGGTGGAACCAAGGGGGCTGGGTTAGAATAAGTGGGCGTATCCATAGTAGAGAAAGTAGGGGAAGGGGAGGACCGTGTAGGGACGGGTTTTGGATGCTGAGTTTGGGGCATCAGTGGAGCAGAAGAAGCAGGACCTGAGGCTGGAGATGCATGAGCTGAAGAGTAAGAAGCATGTGTTTTTGGAGGGGAGGAGCCAGTGGGAGGGGGAGTGGCCTGTGTGGCTGATTGTGTGTGTGTGAGTGGAGAGGGAAGGGGCAAAGATGTCTGTGCAGGTATTTTCTGCACCTGCGGATTGTGAGAACTAAGCACTCCTGCACTGCCCCCCCATGCAAACTGAGCCTGTGACATCACAAAAGGAGCAGGGAGTAAGTTTCCCCCAGAAGCTTTTCTATGGAGAGGAGGGTGTGGCCAACCACGATGGGGAAGGGTAGGCTGAGAGGCAGAGAGTAGACGTGCCTCCTGGGTCAGACGGCCCAAAGAGGGGAGGCCCTGTGTGCTCCCACCTCCAACGTGACGCATCAGAGCCTCTTTGGCTCCGGAGGAAGGGGGCAAGACTTTCTGGAGAGGTAATGTATTAGTGCCCCCCCCTACCATAACACTTGGTTCTGTCTGAAGGCGGAGGTTGTTGTGCAGAGTCCTGCTGGCCTGAAAGGGGGTGGGGACTGATGACATGGGAGTGCAAGGTGTTTTGGTGACTCCTGCTCCACCGATAATAGGTGGGCCTGCTGTAGAAGGGGAAGGAGTTGATGTATTGGAAGTGTGGCCGCCACGGGGGGTTATGATAGCACTGAGGGACTGGCGGGGTGGCAGAATAGGGGCACGTGGAGGTGAGAGGGGGCAAGAGGAGGGGGAGGGGCAAATAGGAACAGGGGAGGGGCAAATAGGTAGGGGAGTGGGGCAGATTGAGAGGGGGGAGGGAAGAAACATGCCCTGCTGTTGTTGCTGCTGCTGCTGTAGAAGAGTAATGGCAACATTCGAGGCAGCTGCTGCAGTGTGTAAGGGGGCATGAACTAATGGAGCCCAGATCACTGGTCGTGGGTGTGAGGACATACTCCCTGCCACAGTCCCTCCTGCACCCCCAATCCAGTTACCAGTAGCAACATCCTGCATGGCTGGCATGCTGTCATGTTTGACAATCTGCTGCACTAAAATGCTGTCACAGGATCCAGCACCTCCACGGCCACTGCTGGCTCCACCCCCAGTCCCAGGCCCACCTCCACGGCCCAGAGTGCTGCTCGCCACTGAGCCACCCTGAGACGTCTTTCGCAAGAGGATGGAGTTCTTCTTACCTGATGTACACAAATGGAAATAATAATAATAAAATAATAATAATAGTAATAATAATAATAATAACAATAAATAAATAACTTAGTATATAAAGCATCTTTCATACCTTAAAACATCTCAAAAAGTTTTACAGTGGGTGCAAAAAACAAAACATGACAAGGTTTTTTAACAAAAGAAATTTAAATGAATTCATGTGTGATGTATAATGTGGCATAGAACTCCCCAAAATCACCACTCCACCACAACATTTTCTAATATAATTTTTTACATTAGATTATAGCCAGTTCAGGACTGGATTAAATTTATATGCAGTCCTTGGGTAATTTCCAGTTTTACAGTTGCTTCTCTGTGATTTTATTTCTGTTTGGATTGGCCATGTTGATGTTTTGCTCCATCCTTCTCCGAGAAAATTACAGGCCATATTACCTACTGTTTTTCATCAAACTCAGTGGTCATCTGATCATTTCTGTCCTGTCCGTATACACATGTCCATGATTTTCTATGCAGATGCCACCTTCCTTTGGAAAAAAGATGTCTGACTGCTGATACTTGCAGTATTCGGTCTTGTATCATGCGTATCAGTGCCCCTCCCCCAGATATTAAACACTTCCCGAGTCATGAAACAAAAAATAGTTGCTTCCTGTATACTTTAATTATTGTTTTATTGTATTTCCAAATTGTTGCTGGAACTTTGGTTCCCCCCAAAGTGAAATAAGAAGCAGCATCTTTTCTCTACTTCTATTCTTCTTTGACCGATTGGACACCATGTTACAAATGGAACATGATCATATGACTGTGTCATTCAGGTTCGTAGAGAATACAACACGCTAGAAACTCACTCCTCCTGTGGTCATTTTATCGCTGTCTGGATGCAAGAGTTTTATCACTGAGATGTGTAAAAGAAAAAAAAAGAAGTATTACCGCCATCCGTCTGATGAACTAATCCGATCCAAATCCAAAGTATGTCTGACTTTAAAATATATCTAACTTTAGATTATGTCTGACTTTAATGTATGTCTGACTTTAATGTATATGTGACTTTAGGTTATGTCTGACTTTGAGTTTTATCTCACTTTAATGTATGTCTGACATTAGGTTATGTCTGACTTTAGGGTATTCTATGCTACAAAATTAAATAAACAGGTATGACATAAAGCTGTAACAATTAGTATGAAGTACAGACATGAGGTGCAAGTAAACTAATATAAATAAATGATAAAATGCACAATGATAAAATAACCCATGCTCTTATCACGTTAACATAGTAAATAAAATAAAACAAAAGCACGGCTGAGAGACTGATTTCAGGTACCAATGCGGTTTAGTCGATCAGCTGCGACTGTTTCAAACGCTCGTCTCATCATCGGGTGTTCCTCTAGAACCTCGTTAAAACTATCCACACTCAGAGAGTAAAGACGACAGTAGGTATCAGCTCTCACACTCGCTGTCCTCCTGCCACGGGTCAAGAGACAGATCTCTATAAAGGACACACACACACGGACACACACACACACACACAGTCATAACAGCCATAAATTATCCATTTCACCACATCTGCTCATACTTCTGCCTCTACACCCATCCATTTATCTGTCCATCCAGCCGATCATCCACATATTCATCTGTACAATGTTTCTACCTATCCTTTTGCTCTTTTATCCTTCTATCCATTCAGGTCTTAGAACCATCAATCCATCCTTCATCTGTCAATCCAACCACTACTCTATCCATCTATCTATCTATCCATCCATCCATCCATCTATCTATCTATCTATCTATCTATCTATCTATCTATCTATCTATCTATCCAATTCATTCATATATCAACCCATCCTTCTGTCTATCTATCCATCTATATATCCATCTCTATTATGACGTGTGTTATACATAATTAAACATGTTTATGTAAAATCTGTAACACTGTAACACACCTTATGTAGCAGTCATTTATCTCATAATGATTCTGTAATATCATAATATATAATATTATAATCTTATAATATTCTGGGAAATAAATGTGTTCACCTCCAAAATATGATCCATCGCTGAGTTTGGTCTCCTTGTTTCCCCTGGTGAGGACACTCACTCGGCCATGCTGAATAAAGTACATCTTTCGGCCGACGGTCCCCTCACGAATGATGAAGTCTCCGGGCTGAAACACCTCAAAGCGCAGCTTAGTGAGGACTGCAGTCACGAAGTTTGGATCCGCGTTAGCAAACAGCGGCATGTTAGCCACCAAACTGCGGCAGTTAAAGCTCACAATTTCCTGTTTATAGAGGAAAAGCACAACAATTCATTCTCCAAAAATTGTCTCTTAGTGAAAGCTGTGTGTGTGTCTGTGTGTGAGAAAGACAGAGAGAGAGACACTGACCTCCTTTAGTGGGTCACTTAGTTCCCCGAGGATGTTCTCCTCGTCAAACATTTTCCCCTGATAGCGATGCTCATAATACTCATGGATCTTCTGTCTCACATCAGCTGGAAGTTTGTGAAAGGACATGTACTGCTCCACCTGCTTATACTGTAACACACACACACACACACACACACACACACACACCATTTATTCAGTTCAAACGTAAATCAGTGGGTCATTATGAACCATTCAATAAACAACTCGCTCCATCAACACATTAATCAATGTTCAGTAACCTTCTTCTCTGTGAACGATAACCAAAAATTCAATCTCCACCCCTCCATCTGGCACTCCACCCACCCCACACCTATCTCTCCATCAACCCCTCTGTCCATTCCTCCATCCAGTCCCATCCATCGTTCTATCCATCTTCACTCATCTCCACATCTATCCCCACATCCACCCCATCCACCCTTCCATCCATCTCTACATCCTTCCACTCTTTCATCCACCCCCACTGATCCCTCTATCCTTCCTTTTATCCATCACCACATCCATCGCCACATCCCATCCATCTATCCCCACATCCAAGTATGACTGTCCACCCACTTAGCTATGATCAATCCCTCTACCCATTCAGCTATACATGTCAAGTCGCCTTTATTTATACAGCACATTTAAAAGACAACAAGTATTGGCCAAACACAAATAAAATGAGATAAAAGAATACAAAGAACAAAACAAAAGCAGTGAATCAAATCCCTCCCTACATGCATGTCTGTCTATACCCGGATAGTACCAGGATACCTGAGATGAACATAAATTTGTCTATCCCTTCAACCATCTACACAATTTTCTATTCATCAGCTCCATTTGTCTATCCATCTGTATAAATATTATCCTGTTTATGAATGACAAATCATCTATCTATCTCCAATCATTCACCATTCATCTCTTCATATATCATCCTCCACGTATTAATTAATGCATCCATCTATTCAACTACCCATTTTCCATCAGACAATGTAGCCATTTGTCTGCCCATCCATCCATCCATCCATCCATCCATTCTTTTCTCCATGATCCATTTATCTGATCATCCAGCCATCCAAAAAAAATCAACTATCCATCCATTTCTTTTATCTATTAACCCATTTTATAATGACCAGTGAGTCAAACATTCATTTGTCCATCCATCCAGCCATCTAGCCCCACATCCATCTATATATCTAACCACCTATTTTTGCATCCATTACACCTTACAACCATTTAACCGTTTGTCTGTCTATTCTTTTATTCATTCATCATTCATTCATCCAATCATCAACCTGTCCCTCCATCCATCCAGTTGTTTATGCATGTATTTATTCAACCAAGTAGTCATTTCTCTATCCAGCAATTATTTGTCTTTCTTATCTAATCATGTTTACTTTTCTTTCATCTACCCATTTGACTTTTCAACCCAAATGTGGCCTATTCCTCCCTCCATCCATACCTTTTCCTGGTACTGTCTCCGTGAGGAGTCCAGTGATTGGATCAGAGCAGTGGCATGGCCGATGAACATGGCATAACATGTTGCTCCCACGATCATGCTAAGCATTGTTAGCCAAACATCAGTCATTCCCTCTGGAGCCTGAGCACCGTAGCCTATACAGAGCATGTGACTCATTGCCTTAAACAGAGCGTATGAGTACTGCACACCCCACGAGTCGTTCTGCACAGAGAACAGACAGACAGACAGACAGAAAAAGACAGAAAGAGATAGAGAGAAACAGAAAGAGAGAAACAGAAAAAAGTAATAATTAGGTAAGGAAAGATATCAATAAGAGTCAAATACAATAGAATAGAATATTTAATTAGGAGCTGGCTAATCAAATTATCAGCCAACTGTCAGCTAACGATTTACTATCTAATTATCAGCCAACTCTCTCTCTCTCTCTCTCTCTCTCTCTCTCTCTCTCTCTCTGCCTGTCTCTCTCTCTCTCTCTCTCTCTGTCTCTGTCTCTCTCTCTGTCTCTGTCTCTGTCTCTGTCTCTCTCTCTGTCTCTGTCTCTGTCTCTGTCTGAGAATTTCTGGGCATCTCCTACCTGGCAACAATTTCTATAGCAATCACGGTCAAAACCCTGCCCCAGCATGAGTCAGCAACAACACTGTCTCATGTGTGTGTGTGAGAGAGAGAGAGAGAGGGAGAGACATTTCAGATTGAATAAATCTTTCCTTTCAAAAAAAGTAGTTATTCACACACACACACACACACACACATGCACATACACACACAGCCAACTTACCCATGTACACATGCTGTGCTGACAACATTTGTGAATAAATGATGTGTCTGCCTTTACCACCCTGTGTGTGTGAAAACAACACCCCACTGCACAACATGCACACACACACACAAACTCTCACCACCATATTGTTCTTGTAGACCCAGCAATCAGGTGGGAAGTCCTGCAGCATGGGGACAAGGAACTGCAGACAGCCATCCCAGTGACACAGCAACAACATCATCCCGATGAGATTAACGATCCGCACCATCGCACTAGCCAGGTCATACGTCATGTGGAAGATCTGATATAATCAACACACACACACACACACACACACACACACAGAGTGTGTGGTTACAGACTGTAGGGTTATCGTGAGTGTGATTAAAGAGTGTGATATTATAGTGTGTGATTATAGAGTGTGTGACTATACAGTGTGATTATAGAGTATGTGGGTATAGAGTGTGATTATAGAGTGTGATATTATAGTGTGCATGATTATAGTGTGTGTGGTTATAGAGTGTGTGATTATAGTGTGTGGTTATGTAGTGTGTGGATATGTAGTGTGTGATTATAGAGTGTGTGGTTATAGAGTGTGTGGTTATAGAGTGTGATATTATAGTGTGTGGTTATAGAGTGTGATATTATAGTGTGTGGTTATAGAGTGTGGTGTTATAGTGTGTGGTTATAGAGTGTGTGGTTATAGAGTGTGATATAGTGTGTGGTTATAGAGAGTGATATTATAGTGTGTGGTTATAGTGTGTGGTTATAGAGTGTGGTTATAGAGTGTGTGGTTATAGAGTGTGATATTATAGTGTGTGGTTATAGAGTGTGTGGTTATAGAGTGTGATATTATAGTGTGTGGTTATAGAGTGTGATATAGTGTGTGGTTATAGAGTGTGATATTATAGCGTGTGGTTATAGAGTGTGATATTATAGTGTGTGGTTGTAGAGTGTGTGGTTATAGAGTGTGATTATAGAGTGTGATATTATAGTGTGCATGATTATAGTGTGTGGTTATGTAGTGTGTGGATATGTAGTGTGTGATTATAGAGTGTGTGGTTATAGAGTGTGTGGTTATAGAGTGTGATGTTATAGTGTGTGGTTATAGAGTGTGGTTATAGAGTGTGTGGTTATAGAGTGTGATATTATAGTGTGTGGTTATAGAGTGTGTGGTTATAGAGTGTGCGGTTATAGAGTGTGTGGTTATAGAGTGTGATATTATAGTGTGTGGTTATAGAGTGTGATATTATAGTGTGTGGTTATAGAGTGTGATATTATAGTGTGTGGTTATAGAGTGTGATATTATAGTGTGCGGTTATAGTGTGTGATATAGTGTGTGGTTATAGAGTGTGATATTATAGTGTGTGGTCATAGAGTGTGTGGTTATAGAGTGTGTGATTATAGTGTGTGTGGTTATAGAGTGTGATATTATAGTGTGTGGTTATAGAGTGTGTGGTTATAGAGTGTGTGGTTATAGAGTGTGATATAGTGTGTGGTTATAGAGTGTGTGATTATAGAGTGTGATATTATAGTGTGTGGTTATAGAGTGTGTGGTTATAGAGTGTGTGGTTATAGAGTGTGATATTATAGTGTGTGGTTATAGAGTGTGATATTATAGTGTGTGGTTATAGAGTGTGATATTATAGTGTGCGGTTATAGAGTGTGTGGTTATAGAGTGTGATATTATAGTGTGTGGTTATAGAGTGTGATATTATAGTGTGTGGTTATAGAGTGTGATGTTATAGTGTGCGGTTATAGTGTGTGATATAGTGTGTGGTTATAGAGTGTGATATTATAGTGTGTGGTCATAGAGTGTGTGGTTATAGAGTGTGATATTATAGTGTGTGGTTATAGAGTGTGTGATTATAGAGTGTGTGGTTATAGAGTGTGATATTATAGTGTGTGGTTATAGAGTGTGTGGTTATAGAGTGTGTGGTTATAGAGTGTGATATAGTGTGTGGTTATAGAGTGTGTGATTATAGAGTGTGGTTATAGAGTGTGTGGTTATAGAGTGTGATATTATAGTGTGTGGTTATAGAGTGTGTGGTTATAGAGTGTGATATTATAGTGTGTGGTTATAGAGTGTGATATTATAGTGTGTGGTTATAGAGTGTGATATTATAGTGTGTGGTTATAGAGTGTGATGTTATAGTGTGTGGTTATAGAGTGTGTGGTTATAGAGTGTGATATTAGAGTGTGTGGTTATAGAGTGTGATATTATAGTGTGTGGTTATAGAGTGTGTGGTTATAGAGTGTGATATTATAGTGTGTGGTTATAGAGTGTGATATTATAGTGTGTGGTTATAGAGTGTGATATTATAGTGTGCGGTTATAGTGTGTGATATTATAGTGTGTGGTTATAGAGTGTGTGGTTATAGAGTGTGATATAGTGTGCGGTTATAGTGTGTGATATTATAGTGTGTGGTTATAGAGTGTGATATTATAGTGTGTGGTCATAGAGTGTGTGGTTATAGAGTGTGTGATTATAGAGTGTGTGGTTATAGAGTGTGATATTATAGTGTGTGGTTATAGAGTGTGTGGTTATAGAGTGTGATATTATAGTGTGTGGTTATAGAGTGTGATATTATAGTGTGTGGTTATAGTGTGTGATATTATAGTGTGTGGTTATAGAGTGTGTGGTTATAGAGTGTGATATTATAGTGTGTGGTTATAGAGTGTGATATTATAGTGTGTGGTTATAGAGTGTGTGGTTATAGAGTGTGATATTATAGTGTGTGGTTATAGAGTGTGATATTATAGTGTGTGGTTATAGAGTGTGATATTATAGTGTGTGGTTATAGTGTGTGATATTATAGTGTGTGGTTATAGAGTGTGTGGTTATAGAGTGTGATATTATAGTGTGTGGTCATAGAGTGTGTGATTATAGAGTGTGATATTATAGTGTGTGGTTATAGAGTGTGTGATTATAGAGTGTGTGGTTATAGAGTGTGTGGTTATAGAGTGTGATATAGTGTGTGGTTATAGAGTGTGTGATTATAGAGTGTGATATTATAGTGTGTGGTTATAGAGTGTGTGGTTATAGAGTGTGTGGTTATAGAGTGTGATATTATAGTGTGTGGTTATAGAGTGTGATGTTATAGTGTGTGGTTATAGAGTGTGTGGTTATAGAGTGTGTGGTTATAGAGTGTGATATTAGAGTGTGTGGTTATAGAGTGTGATATTATAGTGTGTGGTTATAGAGTGTGTGGTTATAGTGTGTGATATTATAGTGTGTGGTTATAGAGTGTGTGGTTATAGAGTGTGATATTATAGTGTGTGGTTATAGAGTGTGATATTATAGTGTGTGGTTATAGAGTGTGTGGTTATAGAGTGTGATATTATAGTGTGTGGTTATAGAGTGTGATATTATAGTGTGTGGTTATAGAGTGTGATATTATAGTGTGCGGTTATAGTGTGTGATATTATAGTGTGTGGTTATAGAGTGTGATATTATAGTGTGTGGTCATAGAGTGTGTGGTTATAGAGTGTGTGGTTATAGAGTGTGTGGTTATAGAGTGTGTGGTTATAGAGTGTGATATTAGAGTGTGTGGTTATAGAGTGTGATATTATAGTGTGTGGTTATAGTGTGTGATATTATAGTGTGTGGTTATAGAGTGTGATATTATAGTGTGTGGTTATAGAGTGTGATATTAGAGTGTGTGGTTATAGAGTGTGATATTATAGTGTGTGGTTATAGAGTGTGATATTATAGTGTGTGGTTATAGAGTGTGTGGTTATAGAGTGTGATATTATAGTGTGTGGTTATAGAGTGTGATATTAGAGTGTGTGGTTATAGAGTGTGATATTATAGTGTATGGTTATAGAGTGTGATGTTATAGTGTGTGGTTATAGAGTGTGTGGTTATAGAGTGTGATATTAGAGTGTGTGGTTATAGAGTGTGATATTATAGTGTGTGGTTATAGAGTGTGATATTATAGTGTGTGGTTATAGAGTGTGATATTATAGTGTGCGGTTATAGTGTGTGATATTATAGTGTGTGGTTATAGAGTGTGATATTATAGTGTGTGGTCATAGAGTGTGTGGTTATAGAGTGTGTGGTTATAGAGTGTGTGGTTATAGAGTGTGTGGTTATAGAGTGTGATATTAGAGTGTGTGGTTATAGAGTGTGATATTATAGTGTGTGGTTATAGTGTGTGATATTATAGTGTGTGGTTATAGAGTGTGATATTATAGTGTGTGGTTATAGAGTGTGATATTAGAGTGTGTGGTTATAGAGTGTGATATTATAGTGTGTGGTTATAGAGTGTGATATTATAGTGTGTGGTTATAGAGTGTGTGGTTATAGAGTGTGATATTATAGTGTGTGGTTATAGAGTGTGATATTAGAGTGTGTGGTTATAGAGTGTGATATTATAGTGTGTGGTTATAGTGTGTGGTTATAGAGTGTGTGGTTATAGAGTGTGATATTAGAGTGTGTGGTTATAGAGTGTGATATTATAGTGTGTGGTTATAGTGTGTGATATTATAGTGTGTGGTTATAGAGTGTGTGGTTATAGAGTGTGTGGTTATAGAGTGTGATATTAGAGTGTGTGGTTATAGAGTGTGATATTATAGTGTGTGGTTATAGTGTGTGATATTATAGTGTGTGGTTATAGAGTGTGTGGTTATAGAGTGTGTGGTTATAGAGTGTGATATTAGAGTGTGTGGTTATAGAGTGTGATATTATAGTGTGTGGTTATAGAGTGTGATATTATAGTGTGTGGTTATAGAGTGTGATATTATAGTGTGTGGTTATAGAGTGTGTGGTTATAGAGTGTGTGGTTATAGAGTGTGATATTATAGTGTGTGGTTATAGTGTGTGATATTATAGTGTGTGGTTATAGAGTGTGTGGTTATAGAGTGTGATATTATAGTGTGTGGTTATAGAGTGTGATATTATAGTGTGTGGTTATAGAGTGTGATATTATAGTGTGCGGTTATAGTGTGTGATATTATAGTGTGTGGTCATAGAGTGTGTGATTATAGAGTGTGTGGTTATAGAGTGTGATATTATAGTGTGTGGTTATAGAGTGTGATATTATAGTGTGTGGTTATAGTGTGTGATATTATAGTGTGTGATATTATAGTGTGTGGTTATAGAGTGTGTGGTTATAGAGTGTGATATTATAGTGTGTGGTTATAGAGTGTGATATTATAGTGTGTGGTTATAGAGTGTGATATTATAGTGTGTGGTTATAGAGTGTGTGGTTATAGAGTGTGATATTATAGTGTGTGGTTATAGAGTGTGATATTATAGTGTGTGGTTATAGAGTGTGTGGTTATAGAGTGTGATATTATAGTGTGTGGTTATAGAGTGTGATATTATAGTGTGTGGTTATAGAGTGTGATATTATAGTGTGTGGTTATAGAGTGTGTGGTTATAGAGTGTGATATTATAGTGTGTGGTTATAGAGTGTGATATTATAGTGTGTGGTTATAGAGTGTGATATTATAGTGTGTGGTTATAGTGTGTGATATTATAGTGTGTGGTTATAGAGTGTGTGGTTATAGAGTGTGATATTATAGTGTGTGGTTATAGAGTGTGATATTATAGTGTGTGGTTATAGAGTGTGTGGTTATAGAGTGTGATATTATAGTGTGTGGTTATAGAGTGTGATATTATAGTGTGTGGTTATAGAGTGTGATATTATAGTGTGTGGTTATAGAGTGTGATATTATAGTGTGTGGTTATAGAGTGTGATATTATAGTGTGTGGTTATAGAGTGTGATATTATAGTGTGTGGTTATAGAGTGTGATATTATAGTGTGTGGTTATAGAGTGTGATATTATAGTGTGTGGTTATAGTGTGTGATATTATAGTGTGTGGTTATAGAGTGTGTGGTTATAGAGTGTGATATTATAGTTTGTGGTTATAGAGTGTGATATTATAGTGTGTGATTATAGAGTGTGATATTATAGTGTGTGGTTATAGAGTGTGTGGTTATAGAGTGTGATATTATAGTGTGTGGTTATAGAGTGTGATATTATAGTGTGTGATTATAGAGTGTGATATTATAGTGTGTGATTATAGAGTGTGATATTATAGTGTGTGGTTATAAAGCATGTGATTATAGAATGTGTTAGTAGTATTTGATTATGTGATTATAGAGTGTGTGGTTATAGAGTGTGTGTGATTCTAATTTTAGTGTGTGATTATAGAACGTATGTGTGTGTGTGTGTGTGTGATTATAGTGTGTTATTATCCATTAGGAGTATTATTGTTACTTACTTTTGTCATATTTATATACCATTCATATTAATCTTTAGAACATTACATTAGCTATTACTCATTTACTTATGACTATATGACTCTCTAGCTTTTAGACTACCATTAGCCTTTTCATTTACCATTACCATTTCAATCTGAGATTAGTCTTTACACTAATATTAGGTTTTATGCCTAACATGAGTCAACAGTCTTTTAGACATTAGCTATTTTCCTTTTAAACATCACACATCACAGATGTTTTACCATTTAAAACACACACTGCATTAATAAACACGCACATGAATATTGATACAAACAATGTTAGATATAAGGTCATACGGAATATCTTAGATCATGAGACAATTGCCACACTTAATAATTAACTAACTGCATTAATACACACAATGCGGTAATGTTGCAGTGTGTGTTGTGCGAGATTAAACGCCAAACTGGTGGAAAAACCACTCCTACCTCACTGTCCCAACAACTGAATTATAACGCGGTTTTCCCCAATGCACAACGTAACCACGACATCAACCCTGATGACTCATGGCCTTTGTTTAACTTCTGGTTGTCATATCATATTTTATAGTGGATACATATCAACTAACACAATGCTTACACACAAACACACACACACACAAATTGTTGACAGTCCATTGTTTCTGATGATGACTTTTTCTGATTAATCATGTGACTGTACAGGCCCTACATGTGATCTTCACTGTTCTTCAAGGATACTGCAGGTGCGTTCTGGGTTTGATGAAATGCAGCAGTGTTAATTTAGTTTTTTTTTAGCTGTTTGTAAATTTTACTTTCCCCAAAAAAGCAGAATCATCTGTAAGGAATCATTTCTCTAAGCTGGATGGGTTGATGTTTAGGTTAGGTTAGGTTAGGTTAGGTTCAACTAATTTGCAAAAACTAGTGAGACACCGAGCCTTGCGATGTGCATGTTGTGTTTATGTAGTTGATCTGTATGTTGCTTTTTCTGCTGATTGGTGGACATAGAGCCCATGTCTGCACACCATCTGTCTCAGAAGGCATAATGTGTAAAACATCCAAACCAATGAAGCAAGTGTTTAATTACACTGCTCTGAATGTTTAGACAACCTGCTTTTTTGCAGGAATTCAAAACAAGGTGCTTTGTTTCTCCAGGAAATGCCAAGAATCTGCTGGTGATGTTGGATATTATTGTCTCTCTGAGGGTAAGACAGTGAGTGTGTAGAACCCAGGCTTCACAGCTGTAGAGGAGTGTAGAGACACAGATGGCTGGACAGATATTAGCAGGTCAGGGTTTATAAAGTCATTCAGTTTTTAAGGTTCCACCTGAATACAAAGTGTTCTCCTGGGTCTTATTCTAAACCTGCATTCTCAGTGCGGTTTGTAGTACCAGAGCAATGGATTCATGAACAGTACAGCGCCAACGATATTCTGTCTCCTCCACAAGAGGGTGTAATAATAAAACAAAGTGAAATTAAACTGCAAACACATTATCAAACAAGAAAACAAAGACCACACAGTAACATCCTGATCAGCAGCCATGATAAACCAAGTCCTAGCACATTCATAACACAAACACCACACACGGAATGGACATGGGAGTGTTCATGCTACGTTTTTCCACCCACACAATACAGTAAAAACAGAGTTTTAAAATTCCTCCACCTTGGAGGATATTTTCAAAAAGATTTGTTTACAGTGACCCAAAACAATGTTTGTGTGGATTGGGTGCCAAAACGCAGATATTTTAATAATATCCGTACATGTGTGGGCGGAGCCTCAGGATGGGCTGTACCCTCTGACCAAAGTTATTAATGTTTGTGACAGACTGCTAGTTATTCCATGTTTCTATGGACATCACAAAATCTTTAATGGTGAATAAGAGAGAGAATCTCACTGGAATTCTTGTATTCCAATGAGTCAGAAAGTCAGTTGTTGAATTTTGGCATCTTTCCACTGGTGAAGGACACGGCCTTGCTGCCAGACCCGGCTAATGAACAGATGGAGAGCTCTCGTGATGAGATATTCTGTGTGCGAGGACAACATTTTAACCACTTTTAGAGTTTCTGTGAACGTTGGAAGAGGAATTTTGGTAATGAATAGTGCAAGTCTGCATTAAGAGGTCTTCAGATTGTTCTTCAGAGAATAATGTTTGTTTCATTATCATGTAGATTTCAGTGTATAATGTTTTAAAGCTTTATAAAAGTTGTGTACGTCACTATAGTGTGCATGCTGCTATATTTCTCCAACCTTGGCTATCCTCCACCCACTTTTGTGTGTGTATAATTTTGGGAGTGCAGGCCATGCCTTTAACTAACACTGTTCGCACACCGTTCACATGAGGTGAGCTTGTGAAACGAGAGAGAGAGAGAGAGAGAGAGAGAGAGAGACAGAGAGAGTGAGAGAATGGTCTGGGATATGTGCTGCTCTGATTATGATCTGATACTTTACTAAATGTCAAGTGAGATGATGGAGGAAGGATTTTATGTTAAAATATTTGGGTCATCCTTTGTTGATGATGGAGTTAGAATAACTCTGCTCATACACTGATGTCCCTAAAAGAGGGATTCTATAACTATGGGGTAGATTCCTCACAGTATAGAAGATCTTCTGGACTCAGAAAGTGAGAAGTAAACCAATGACCTCTACAGAAACCACCAAACTGATGCACAGTGCAGAACAGAGGACAACTCATGCTCATAAAAGAAGGAAATACGAGTTCTTTGTTGTAGGCTCTAAGAAGCTCTGAGAAGCTCTAAGAAGCTCTGAGAAGCTCTGAAAAGCACTGAGAAGCAGACATCATTCAAAGTAACACTTTTGTACAGCAATAGAGCTTATGAAGTGACAGTGAGATGGTGGGAGATGATAGACTGGCTCTGAGATATGATTGCAATAGTTGAGGAATGACAGACATTTGTCACACTGTGGGCAGTCAGCAGATTTGGGTACTGTGAGAATGATGCAGTCTAGGTGACCTTTGCTGGTGAGGCTTGAAAGGATATTGTAGATAACCTCCAGTGGGGAGGAGAGGAGAAGGCTAAGGTTAATGTCATCCCATGTCTTCCAAGCACTTTATACCAGATTTGGTTTGAACATTTTTTTCCACTTTGAGAAAATACTTCAGCAACTTAGTGATCAATAGAATACTTTATATGCTCTTTAGATGGTACGGTGGGAACACAGGCCTTAAGGAACCTGATTAAGATACTCTTTCTAGGTCCTTCTTATTTTTGTGGTGAGCAGTGCAATCCGTAATACGGCTGCTTATTGTCTGTCGAATGTGGCTGCTACTTTAGTCCAGCTAAATAACCCTGAATTTTCCAGGACATTCAGACCTGCTCCTGTTGCTCAGCTCTCCATCACCACTTCTTGACTTTATTGTAGGAGATCATTTCTGGGCATTCACACAGGACAACCAGCACCAACGCTGCAGCTGCAGGAGGACACAGCTACCTGCATGTGCTTTCTCTGTCAGCATGTGCTGCTGCCTTTGTATTACTAGATTAGTTTCCAAGGCCATGGCGCAGTGGGTGAGAACCTCCACATTGGGCATCCTCTTCTGAGACCCTGTCTGGGCCAAACGTTTGATCTGTGTATCCATTGATTTAAGCTTTCAAATGAAGATTTAGCCTTTACCTTTTTAATTTTTGCACTAAGATTTGCTTTTATATTTTCATACTAACATCAAGGCTTTGCATTATCATTAGCCTTTAGGGTTTCAGACTACAGTTAGCCTTTAGACTTTCACAGACCAGTCTTGCATGACAAACTTTTAGCTTTCGCTTGAAACTGTGCTAGATTTCATCACTCAATGTGGCCAAGAACCCAGTGAGTTTTTGTTCATCACTGTCACCTCTGGCTTGTACAGTATACACACTATATGGCTAAATGGTTTGTGGACACCTGACAATCACACCCAAACTGTTGCCACAAAATTGGAAGCACACAGTTGTATAGAACGTCTCTGTATGCTGTAGAATTACAGTTTCCCTTCACTGGAACTAAGAGACTCAAACCTGTTCCAGCATGACAATGCCCCTGTGCACAAAGCGAGCTCCATGAAGACATGGTGTGTGAAGGTTGGAGTGGAAGAACTCGAGTGTCCTGCACAGAGCCCTGACCTCAACCCCACTGAACACCTTTGGGATGAACTGGAACACCGACTGAACCCCAGACCTCCTCGACATCCCAACATCAACGCCTGACCTCACTAATGCTCTTGTAGCTGAATGAACACAAATCCCCACAGCCACGCTCCAACATCTAGTGGAAAGCTTCCCAGAAGAGTGGAGCTTATTATAACAGCAAAAAGGAATAAATCTGGAATGAGATGTTCAATAAATACATATGGGTGTGATGGTCAGGTGTGCACAAACTTTTGGCCATATATTGTATGACATCATCTGTGGGTAGAGCCTTTGAGGCTCGGGTTGTTGCTGCTACTGATGATGCTGATGATCTCACCTCCTCCCATTGGTGGATGTATCGAATGAGGCGAGACAGTCGGAGCAGGCGCAGCAGGCTGAGGATTTTTGTGAAACGAACGATGCGCAGAGCTCGAGCCGTTCGATACACCTGAAATACAAATTCACACATCATTAAGATCACAAGACACTCACTAAAGTAACTTATAAGTCAACACTTGGAATCAGGTCAGAGATCACAAACTATTTCGTAATGTTGTGGTGGGCATGTCTGATGTTCACAGACTCCATACTTTGGAGTGTACTGGACAGTATCCACTACAGTTTCATTAGAGTTACAACTATAAAATTGCTGATATCCAAAATACAGTAGTGCACTATGTTGTGACCAGTGTGCAGTTTTGGGACAAATAGTGTTTAATGATATCATTTTTCCTGTTATATAAAGGAGCTTATCAAGGAACTGGGTAATATACCCTACCATACACACTTCTGCCTTAGAATGAGAGGACAAACGTCGTGTGTGCGTGTGCGCGCACACCTCAGAATCTAGGCGCTCCTCCAGGTCGACCATGAGGAAGATGTAGTCGACAGGGATAGAGGAGATGAAGTCGACAGCGAACCAGCTCCTTAGGTAGTGGCGGCGGATGGCTTTGGGGTCGAGCATGATCTCGGTGCTGTCCTCCTTCACAATGCCGGTCCTGAAGTTCAGCACAAGGTCCACCAGAAACAATGTGTCTGACACCACATTGAAGATGATCCACGGTGGCGTGTTCTCATCCTTAAAGAATGTGATCCCCACTGGAAGGATGATCAAGTTCCCCATCATCAACAGAAGCATCAGGAGATCCCAATAAAACCTGAACACAGAGGGAATCAAGTCAAAGTGCTGAATAGTTAAATCAAACTAATGTAAACAAAAATAAAATAAAATTCAAATCAATGCTAAAATACATGAATAAAACAAGTTGAATTCAATGCCAAAGGTGTAGACAGGGGCGCCTCGAACCACCACCAAGTCTAATCCTTTTGTTACTAATTTGTATTCAGAATGACCCTTAAAATACACTTCAAACAGGATGGAAGCTATTGAAGAAAAACTATTTCAGACATTTGGCCTTGCTGTGACCTTGTCCTTGTTTGGATCAATTCCAAAATCTAATCAGTTCATCTGCAGGTTACAATGATAATTCCATATAAATCCTATAAACATTCAACCACTCATTCTTGAGATATTACACAAAAAGAATCTCAGATGGATGGATGGAAGGACAGACAGGCAGATGGATGGATGGATGGATGGATGGATGGACAATGCAAAAACCTAATGCCTCCCCCACTAAGTGGCAGAGGCATAACAAAAAAGACAGTAACCAAGACAAACCACTACTGACAGGAGAGGATTAAAAACAGACACTTGCACAATATATACTTTAAAAAGCCTCAAAAATCTGGAAGAATACATATGTTTTTTAATTTGGTTTTTAAAATGTCTACTGTGGGATAGCAGTTTGGTAGTGGTACCAATGGTAGTTTTACTTTCTGCACATAGAAACCAAACAGCACATACACCAGAGCCCAACTGTTTCATTATTACATCAGGGGCCAGAGATTTTTCCTACAAAGTCCCAAGTTATGGAACAGCCTTCCTATTAGTTTTTGGGACTCAGACACAGGGTTCACAGGCATAGAGTGTTGTGGTGAACTGGGATGTTTGGATGCTGTCGCCCCCCCACTCTCACGCGTTCACTCAGGTTTGTTGATGGTGGAGTGGCTGCTGCTTTATGTCCCAGGACTCCCTCATGTCTGTGTTAGCTTCTGGCTCTCCCTTTTAGTTATGCTGTCATAGGTAGTCCTGCCAGAGTCCCTGCTTGCTCTCTGCACACAATGTCATTGTCTTTAACCATTACAGGACAAGTTCAAACCTAATAATCTGTGTTCTCTTTCTCTCTGCCAAGCATACCTGTAACCCTAATAGTAAAGTAAATATGGAGATGGGTGATAGAAAAGCTGCAGAATTTGGTGGAAGAACCCCATTGAAAAGACACCTGACACTTTTACTTTTCTCATCATTGTTGTCTTTGTAAAATAGGGCAATTTTTCAAACTGATACATTGATATAAAGGATCAAAAATAATATCAACAAACAAGAAGAAAGCTGTGTGTGTATGTGTGTGTTAATTATTTTTGAATGCTGTGGTCTATATTGTACAAACTGTGTAGGTTGCTTTCCACTTTTGACCAGGCATTTTCACAAAATTGTAATACTGACTGTCACAGATTCATTGACATTTCACCACTGCAGTGAGTATAATTTCCCATTCTCTTCTTTTGATCTTCATTTTGATGTTGAACACTCCTGACCCTGTGATCTTTACATCTTTACATGCACAGTGTTCCCCTAGTACTGACTTCTCTATGCAGTCAAACTGAAAACTCCATGAAAATTTTGTCGCATATCCAGGCCATTTACCTGCTGGTTGCTCATCAGCATTCATTAAAGTTTTAGTCGAAATGAGCTTTAACTCAACGGGCACAACAGACCAGTCATGCTGGGTGGAGCTAAAAGGTTACTGAGCTCAGTGTTGCTCTGCTGACACTGCAATGTGCACAGTGTTAAAGTATAGAGAGAGCGCACTAGTCATGTGATCACATTCTTTTGTGGAGAGCCTGCGCCATTACCCAAACTTGTGACGTGCCCAATAGCTTCATAGCTTGATAGCTTGATTCACCTACATCCCATATACATTTGACAGCAAATAAATAAAACACTATTTTCTTTTTCAGTCCGTATTTTCTATCTGTGATTTTTTTCAGGTTTAAAAGTGAGTGGTTGTTTTTAAAGGCGGTGGTTTAGATGCTTTTGAAAAACCCTGTTATGTCTGCAAACAGACTTGTTCTGTGTCTTCTGTGTTATACTGTCTTCAGTTATGCTGCAAATATTTAGTTATGTCTAATAAAATAACCTATGATGGATTATGGGAACTGGGGCGTTCGGAGGTGTTCAGAGACAGTAAAGTTCAAGCTAAAGAAAACGCATTTGTTACGGAACCAAGGATCTACCCAGCACTGGCTTTCATACTTCCTGCCAGGGAGCCAACCTAATGGGTTTAGACCTCTTCACCACTCTGGGGTTCTCCCTCTTGGATACAGGTGTGTCTGCAATTTTGGCGGTTGCCACACCCTGGCAACAGAAATACCCTGCATTATTTGAGGGACTGAACTTACTCTCTGCCTTTGAGCACCAGCCTCTCCTCAACCTGTCTGTTACCCCTGTCATCTAGCAACTTCTCTGCATCCCACTGGCTCTCCGGGATGGAGTCACAGCAGATCTGCAGCAGCTGCTAGACGGTTACACGGTTGGTCGGACTGTCTCCATCAGTACAACTATAATCTGCAGTTCACACAAGGCAGTGGCAATGTTGTGGTGGATGTACTCTCTCGTTGCAACTCCACCACTGCTCCTAATGGGGCCAATGACCATGGAGAGCAGGACATCATCCAAATACTATGCACACCCCTCCAGACCACAGTCTCACTGCAAGTATTTGCAAGTCTCACCTCCAAACAGGACCCAGTTCTCTCTCAGCTCTGCATTTTCATTCAGGGTGGCCTAACAAGGTCCCAGAAGAGATGGCTGCATTCTCCTGAGTCAAACAGGAGCTTTTCTGCTGGAATGGGGCCTGCGTGGCATCGCACAGTGGTCCCTGGTACCCTGCATGCATGTGTGTTGGCTATGGCGCATGAGGGTCACCTGGTCTGGAGGCCTCACAGGGACAAAACAATGGCCTCATACTGGTCCTCTCCTCTTCAAGTCACTCGTCAGCTGGGCCTGGCTATCTACTTTCTCAGTGATGGCACACAATGGCACTCCAGCCACTTCCGGAAGGTGCCAGCTCCAACACACAGTGAGGATAATAAATGCCAGACCATACCCTCAGCATGGCATGGCATGCACCTCCAGCAGTCCCTACACAGGCCCCAGACTTTTACGCCAGCTGCCCCAGCCTTGTGCCTCCCCACCTACATTGGGAATGTTATGTTTGCAAATGGACTGGTTCTGTGTCCTCTGTGTTATGTTGTGTTCAGTTATGCTGCAAATGTTTTATGTGTAATATAATAACCTATGAGGGATTATGAGAAGGGGGTGGGTGGTTCGGAGGTGTTCAGAGACAGTAAATTGAAACACTTAATTGAGACGATTGTTTACAAACACGATATTTGGCAATGAGGATGGTTGGCATTTCTCCCCCTCCTCCTGAACTGTTTTTTCACGCTGCCTGGAAAATGTCCCCCCCATGCCCTGGACTCACTGTTTACAGCCCTTCAAAACATACATCATAGCTGTGGAGCTAATTGAGGTGACTGCTGCTCGGAAAGTGGCATTACTGCTACAGCGTTTGGGAGCAGAGGGACAACGCATGCTTGGGACGCTTTGTAACATCGCCAACATCGCATACAACAATGCTGTAGATCTTCTACACAAATATTTTGCTGCTCCTCAGAACGCTCTCTTATGATAGTATATAATCAGGCAATGTCATCAGCTGCCCAGTGAGTCTGCAAGCCAATATGTTGCTAACTTAAGGGGCTGGCTAGTTCATGCACGTTAGGTGCGCTTCAGGATGAGATGATACGTGACCAGTTAATTGAACTCACCATTAACATGAAATTAAACTAGGCATGTAAGCTAGATGTTTGATTACAAACACAGTACCTGTCTCGGATGCTTCTACTCAAGAAAAATCTGGTGACGTCAGAGGCATGAACTACACATAGGTGATTTTAATAATCTGAACATGGAGCTCAGAAAATCCACTTAAGCAGCTGCGCAAGCCATTTCTGAATGTGCACAAATCTCCATCCATAAATGTGAGTTTTTTAACTTGACATAAGTTTTTAATGTGGCATCACCCAGAAGAGGATGGGTTCAGAAAACTGACATAATGTGAAGAAATTAATCAGTAAGATAGGACAGTGGTACATTAGAGTGTCCGCTCCAGAGCAGGAGTTTGTTCCTGTTGTTCCTCTTTCGGCTGTTCCTGTTAGGGGTCACCACAGGGGATCATTGGTTCACGTATTTGATTTGTCAAATAGTTTTACGCTGGATGCCCTGGATGCCCTTCCTGATGCAACCCTCCCCAATTTTATCTGGGCTTGGGACCGGCACTGAGAGTGCACTGTTGCACGGGTTGGTTCACTGGCTGGCAGTCGAACCCAGGCCACAGCAGTGAGAGCACTGTGGCCTAACCACTAGTCCTCCAGAGCAGGAGTTTAATAAAGTGAAAAGTGCAAAAGCAGTGAAGGTGATTCTCAATTATTGGGTGAATCTGAGAATCTGAGTAAAGCACTGATTATAATGGGAGCAGTTTGCAAACAGAGAGAGAGATGGAAAGAAAGAGAGAGAGACAGAGACAGAGCGAGAGACAGAGTGAGAGAGAGAGAGAGACAGACAGACAGGGAGAAAGTGAAAGGGAGAGAGAAACAGGCAGATAATCGCAGTAGAAAACTGAATGCTTTTTATGAGCACACGCACACACACACACACACACACAGCTGACCTTGAGAAACTGAAATGAGTGAACTTCTGACTGTGTGTAAATCTACATTAATATTCATCTCATCGTTCTATGCTGTGAATATAAATTCAAATAGAAAATATAAATATGTCAATTTTATATGATGTGGTCCGATGATGTGATGAGTTCATTTACATACGGAGTAGCAGTGGAGATCCAGTTAGGGCGAGAAGTCATGTTCAGTCTTAACACAGGAACTCAAACATGAAAACAGGAATGCAAACATGGGAGTGCAAACACAGGAGCAAAAACACAGGGATGAAAACACGGGAATGGAAACATGAGCATTTAGAGAGCAACTGTCAAAACACGTTTAGTATAACAGTGCTCATGATCTCTCTGTAAACGCAGTTCTTGAAGACATTTTAATAATTGATGATCTAAGATCATCATATCGCCCACCCCATGTGTCAGACATCACAGGGTGTGCAACGAGTCGTTCATAGTAAATGTGACTTCAGAATATCGTAAATTAAGTCTCACTTAAAGGAGGAAAGTGTGAATGACAAAAACACTGTAGAATTCCTAAGAGACCAAAGAGACCCAAGAAAGCCAAGGGTACTGAGACTCAAGAGAACTGAGAGAACCCAGAGAACACAGGGGAAGTCTAAACCATTCCTCTGTATGAGTGAGTAACACTCAGAACACAGCTCCATAAGCAGCTTTACACCAGACTCTAGACTTGAATGTAAAGAGTTTGCTTCCACTGGGAGAGTCTGATTGGCCAGGTCGTTCCCCTCATTTGCATACAGACCGAGAAGTTTTCAGAAACAGCCAATAGGAACGCACACATTTCTGAGCTTGTGAATATTATTATTATGAAGAATTTTCTAAATTCTATTAGCTTTTAATATGACCTAGAAATTCCTTTGCATACACAAATGCACACACTCTCTCTCTCTCTCTCTCTCTCTTCCAACATCACTCTCCTTTCTTTCTGTTTCTACAGTCTCTCCATCAGGCTGTACTTTCTTGATTATTTATCCGTCGCTCCCATTCATCAGCTAGTACAGTTTCACTCATTCATCTCTTTCTACACCTTTCAACTCCTCCACCCCTCAATTAATAACTTCCTCTATACCCACTATTCCATTTGTTACCCATCTGTCCATCCCATCAATCTGTCCATCCAAACATTGCATCTCCACATCCCTGGTTCAGTCTCTGCCTTCACACACACATCCCTCCCCTGTCCTGTGTCCCCTGTACCTGAAGTCACTGTATGGGTGGATGATCCACACACCGGCACTCTTCAGTCGTTCCTGTTCGAGAGCAACAGCTTTGTGGGATCCAAACATACGCAGTGAGAACTTGTTGACTCCAGGCTGTAACATGGCGCCGAGCTGCCGCTGCATAAACGTTGACTGGTTTGAGTAGCTGTAATAATCCTCTCCGTCCAGTCCAGGAACAACATCTGGACTTCCGGCTGCAGTTGTCATGGTGGTGGTTGGCTCCGCCCCTCCTGTGACCCCGCTTCCAGCAGCTATCACCACCACGCCTGTGCCAGAGGACGAGGTGGATGCGAGGGCAGCACGGGACGCAGCAAATCCCACAGTGCGCGGCCCGCCAGCAGAGGGCGCGGAGCCAGGTGGGCCAGGTGTGGTGGGCGTGCCTGCTGCCGTGCCGGACCGGAACGTACTGGTGCCGTCTCGTGACGAGCTCATGACGGATGGGCGGCGTCTCGGGGCCACCTCGCCATCCAGAGACGCCTGAGAGAGACGGAAACCGGGAGAGGGTAAACTCCCCTTACTGCGCCGCTTCGTGTCTCCGTTACGCACAGGCCGAGGGTCCGATGAGGCCCCGCCCATGGTCCCGCCCACTGCTCCATCCATGGTGCGTGAGGTCACACACACTGACCTGTTACACTGCCTCACCGAAACTATAAAACACACACACACGCACACAGAGTTACTGAAGTGTCGGGACACACAAGAGCGTGACTTCGCGTGCGTGTCGTTTAGAAAGGTGAAGGTCGCTCGCTTCCTTCATCCGGTGTTGAGAGCGCGCGCTGTGTCCCCTCCGTCCTCCATGCTGCTCACCTCAACGCCCTTGGAGCGTCATTCATCCGCGCGCGAGTTCCTTTTTGTCCTTCACCGCGGACGCTCCCTCATCACCATCATCATCATCACCACCACCGTGTCTTCGCGGAGTCATCAGTAGAGAAACCCCACCGTTACCCCCCTCCCCCCCCCTCCCGCGTGATCACGCTGTTGCTCCTCCGGTCTCCGGTGGGTGCTGATGACCGTCGCTCCGTTCGCGTGCTCGTTTGTTCTGCCTTAATATGGCAGCGGCGTGTGTGTCCCGTTAATGTGAGGATGACAAGGACGTTTGATCCGCGTCAGAACAGAAGGATCAGCAGACACCCGCGCGCGCTGATTCATACTGACACACATTCACCCGCACGCACGCGCTCACGTTAACGACGTATTAAGAAAGAAAGAAAGAAAGAAAGAAAGAAAACCATAAGCGCGCTCGCGCTCCTAATGTTCATCTTAGCTTTGCCCAAACCAAACCCGCGCGAGTGAGACATTGGTAATGCACGCGCAACAGGGCTTCCGTCCGACAGGAACACGAGACATCAGCACGAGCTGAAGGTGAAACTCCGCTAGCTCTCGCGCTCTATTCCATGCACACGCTTCTCCTCCTCAAGACATCAAAACGTGCGCGTGCATTCAGGTCAGTCTCCCGTTAGTCCGAGTCTGTTTTTTATTATTTACATTTCTTACAAAAGTCTTTCTGTAGTCAGACCTCCACGTGCTGATGGTTATAAATGTACAGATTTCCGGTTCTGCTCGAATATAGTGCGTGCAAGAGCGAAAGAACGGCACACACACACACACACACACACACACACATACACACAATTACATAAATATAGAAACACACAATCACACAGTCACACACACGCAAGCAGGCTAGGGCTCGGCGCCTCGTTACCATGGCAACCGCATCCCCGAGACGGGAGCGCGCCGCGACAGTGTCAACCAACCAGGTAAAAGTAAAAAGAGGCAGGAGGCGGGGCTTAGAGCGAGAGAGGATGTGCGAGACATACACAGAAGAAACGAGAGAGAGAGAGAGAGAGAGTATAAAGTGTGTATAAAGACAGTGACAGTATCTCTGGTGTCTGGATTATCTCTACTGACAGTGTGAATTAAAGAAGGAACGCGCGCACACACACACACACACACACCTGTGTAATACAGCTACAGCAAGACATTCTATAAATTGACAGTAGCAGGTCTGTCATCCCTACTGACACTTAAACTGTGACTGTGTGTGTGTGTGTGTGTGTGTGTGTGTGAGAGAGAGAGAGAGAGAGAGAGAGAGATCAGGTTGTTTTATACTGTTTGTATATGAATGCTTCTTTTGCTGTGTTTCAGTTTGACTTCTATTTTATTAAGCAATTTACCAGAAACATTTAATGAATAACATGAGTCAGTATTTGTGTCCAATCAGAGTTAAGAGTTTAAAGCCTGTATCCAATCAGAGTTGAGTGTAAAGGCTGTATCCAATCAGAGTTGAGGATTCATGACACTGTCACTGCTCTCATGATGTTTGTGTGTCCAGATCCAGGGCTCCATCCAGTCACTATGATCACCATGTCACCTGGTTTAAAGAAGCCTTGCACTTTACCTACACACACACACACACACACACACCTTTAATATTAGAGGCATGCATGAGAGGCTAACACCATTACTGTTTAAAGTTCTCTACAAAAAAAAAAAATCACATCACACACACACACACACACACACACACCTATGTCCATGCCAAAGGTGACCCTGTTGTCAACATCATCAGCCCAAATCTTAGCAGGGGCGACTTGGAAGAGGGCGGGGAATACTCCCCAGAGCAGCTGTGATTGGCGGGCCATCTGAGCATTCCTCGTCACAGCAATGATGGGACAGCGGGGGCGGTACCGAGATAGCAGATGGGCAGACCTGAAGAGGAGGAGCTAAAATGAAGGGTGTGCAGAACTGAGTGGGAGGAGCCAAAAAAAACAGGTGAGCAAATGTAAAGGAGCTGACTTTACAATTAATTTAACAGGATTCAGGTATTGTAGCAGAAACAAGAAGAGAGGGGGTGGAGATGTACAGGAGGCGGAGCCAAACCAAGAGAAGAGAGGCTGAAGATGTACAGGAGTGTTCATTAGGCTAACAGCAATGATGATCTGCGTGTCTGTGTGTGCATATGGCAGTGTATATGTGTGTGTACCTCCCAGAGGTAGTGAGGACGATGATGGCCCCTGCACTGCATTTGAAACTCGACTCGACTGCTCCGATCGCCGTCACCTCTGTGGGGTCTGAGCTGAGAGCAGTGAGACGTCTCAGATCCTCAAACACCCGCTGGTGGAACAGAGCCGCCTCAGCCTCCCTGCAGATCTACAGAGAGAAACCGAGGGAGAGAGACAGAGAGAGACAGAGAGAGAAAGACAGACAGGGAGAGAGACATAGATGAGGGAAAGAGAGAGAGAGAGAGAGAGAGAGGCCAATATGAGAAGCAGAGTATAAATATGTCAATGAAAATGAGTGTGAAAATGAAAAATAAGTGATTGAAAAGAACTGAAAAGTACACAGGCAAAGAAAACATACAAGCTTAAGCAAGCTAAGGATAATCCAAAAACCCTCACAGCAGACAGGACCATCACCAGCCTAATGTTCTAACTGCAACAATGCTTGCCACAAAGCTCTCTGCTCCCACTACAGTCACCACAAAACAAATGGCCTTTATAATGGGAGACAGACATCAGTAGATGGAAAGGACAATGATACAGTTATCCTGACTGTAAATGCATATGTATATCACAGAGGCTTCATCACATTTAAAGGTAGTAAAGCTAGTCTCAGCTCTGTACACGAGAACTTTAACATATATAATGAAGTCCCAGCTTCAATGCTTCAAAGACAGTCAATAGCCACCCAAACCTGCAAGGAGACAACCCACCCACCTAGAGAACTACAACCTGCCCATCCAGAACCACAACCTGCCCACTTTGAGATGCATTCCACCCACTCAGAGGCACTACCTGACCAGCTAGCACAACCACATCCACAGAGCAGCCAGCCTCCCCACCACAACTTTGACCTGCAGGTTAATAAGAATGGAAAGGACCTACTGCAGCTCTGTCAAAGCCTAGGTCCGTATACTCTCAATTTTAGGACACAAGGAGGACTCTTTGAGAAAGTACACGTTCTGCTCATCTTTTGGCAATAGCACAGAACACTATATGATAATAATTTTAGACCCTTTCTCTTTCAGTGCATTCACTGTTAAACCACGAATTCCTCTGACTGATCACAGCCAAATTACTGTGTTCATTAACAGAAAAGAAACTAGCCCCACTGCACACACACAACCCAGGAAGCTGTACAAAATTAGGAGACCATACAGAGGTCAGGTTTGACACAGAATGGCAAAAACTCGGAAAAGAGCTAAGGAAATTATCTAACCAAAAACACAGGAAACCCAAAAAAGCAGATTTCAGCCTGTATTATTGTGATGCATTAAAAGTGTACAAATGTACACTCAGAAGAAAGAAAAAAACAGTATAAACACAAACACAACTAACACTGGTTGAAGAGTCCATAAACACTCATATTTTTGGAAGCATTGGAACACTTTAAAGAAACAAAAATCAGTATTATTTTAAACAGGCAGGTGTTGGACTTGCTGGACTCTGTGCCTGTTGCACCTCCACTGGTGCCCGCTTATTTCGCTGTATGGTCATCAGCCAGGGACCATCACACTTTGATGTTTCACCCTTTATCCTGGAACATCTCCTGGTGGCAGAGCAGTTAACAGGGACGTCTCCCTGCCACCCCCTACAGCTAATCTTTCTTCAGTTGCTGCTCGCATGTTCTTGACACCCACAAAGCCCCTGGCTCCCACCTCAGTTGGGTAGAGTCTTACACTCCATCCACCCTCCCTGCACTCTGCCACCTGGTCTGAGTATTTTGCTTCTTCTTCTTGTGAGCTGCTTCTAGCCCTTCGTCCCATGGCACCGTGAGCTCAACCAGGATGACCATTTTCACAGCTTTGCCCCACAGCACAATGTCTGGCCACACTGGAGCTTTGCAGATTTCTCCCTGAAAGCGCAGCTGCTTGCCAAGGTCCACCTCCATTCTCCACTCCACTCCTTGTGTCAGAAGGTTGAGTGTTGACCTCCTGCTGCTGACATCTGGTATATCTTTTTGTCGGATGAACTGCATTTCCTGCTGGTTTGTTGCTGAGCTCTTTTTGCCTCCTGCTTTCAACCACGTCTGCCAGCTTCTTGAGCACCTGGCTGTCTCACCACCTAACGTGACTCTGTGCCAGCCCAGTCTTGCACCCTGACAGAATGTGCCAGAGAGTAGCATTGCTGATTCTGCAGCGGTCACAGAGTTGCTCACTGCCAAGCCCCTGTTGGAGATTTCAGGGGCAGGGCAGGGTGTCATATGTTGCCCTGATAAGAAAGCTGCGCAAGGCCTGTGGCAGTTTATATATTGATCACACCATTCACCACTCCCTCCCATGTTGTCCAGAAACTCTGCTGCCCCTGGGCCACTGCCTTCGCCCTATATTCTTCTGTCTCCATTCTGGACATCTCTGTAACTATGAGTACTGTTATTCTGATGACAGACAGTTGTATGTTTTAGCAAAACCACATGAGAGACACCAGCTTAATAAAGTTGAGGAATGTGTAAAGGATGTTAGAAACTGGATGCTGTGTAACTTCATCCTACTTAATTCTGAACAGACAGAAATACTTGTACTAGGACACATGCAGCCAGAAGCAAGTTTTCTTGCAGCAGTAAAAGATCTTGGTGTGATTATTGACTCCAGTCTCTCATTTAAAGTTCACATAGATATTATTACTATGATCGCCTTCTTTCGTCTCAGAAATATTGCTAAGATGAGAAATATATTGTCACTACACAAAAAAAAATTAGAAAAATTAGTTCATGCTTTTGTTACCTCTAGGTTGGATTATTGTAATGTCTTACTGTCTGGATGTTCCAGTAGGAGCATAAACAAGCTCCAGTTAGTCCAGAATGCAGCAGCGAGAGTCCTTACTAGAATCAGAAGATATGACCACATCACCCCTATCTTATCCACACTGCATTGGCTCCCAATCACATTTCTTATTGATTATAAAATACTACTATTGACCTATAAAGCACTGAATGGTCTCGCGCCACAGTACCTGAGCGAACTTTTGGTCTTTTATGATCCACCACCATTTGTGTGTGTTTGTCTGTATGTGTTTGTGTGTGTGTAATCCAGCTCTTGATTCAGATTCTAACTACAGACTTGGTGACTGCATCCTGCCTCCTCTGACAGAAGTGACATTCACATATTTACATAATCATTATATCTGATTTACATACTGATTCGCATCAAATTTACATAATCACTTCTTAGCTGTGCAGAGACATGTATTACTGAAGAAGAGAAGGCTTGGCCCAAACACAGAGCAAAGCACCACACACACACATACTCACTGAGTGCATCATGGACACTGCCTCCACTGGGTAGCGCCCTTTAGCCGTCTCTGCAGACAGCATGACACAGTCGGCTCCATCCAGCACAGCGTTGGCTACATCGCTACTCTCAGCACGGGTTGGCCGGGCATTACATACCATACTCTCCAACATCTACACACACAAATAAAAGAAACAAATGTAAAACAATGACTTCATTACAATAAAATAGCTGGCTCACAAAGCTCTATTCTAGGCCCTCTTAGGCTCTTAATTCCGTCTATCTTTCTATCTGTGTGGCTGTGTGTCTGTTTGATTGCATGTCCACCTATCTAATTAAAACTTCTATTAAATGATATCAGGGTGGTGTCCTGTGTGATTATCCTTTTGAAGCAGAAGGTGGGACCTTTTGAGGGACGTAGTTTATTTTCTACAACAGCCAATAGATTTCGACATACACTACAGAGGAGAACTGGGGCGTGTGTTGCTCAGTGGAGGATTTCTCCTCCATGAGGATGTTTTTCTACAACATGAGACATTTATCATGGCAAGGACAGGAAGAGGAAGAGGATGGTGTTCTCACTGAGGAGTGTGGTGCCAGTGTGTGTGTGCGTGTGTGTGTGTGTTGGGAGTGAAACATGTCGAGATCAACCGGCAGCGACACAGATGATGTTGTAGTCCATGTGACCTGTGTGGCACAAATGACTGGTTTTCCCGCTGAGTTGCAGCGTCCAATCATCATCTTCTGTGCGATGAACACTTTCTCTGCTGGAATCTCAATCCCTAAATCACCACGAGCAACCATCACTCCATCACTCTCCCTCAGTATCTCATCAAAACTAGAGAGATAAACAGACAGACAGATAACTATCACTCCGTTACTCGCCCTCAGAATCTCTTGAAAACTACACAGTAACAGTAGTGTGTGTGTGTAACAGTGGTGTGTGTGTATGTTAGCTCACTTCTGCACGCCCTGTCTGTTTTCCACCTTGCTGATGACTTTGATTTTAGCTCCACTGGGTCCTAGAGCCCTCCTAACGGCCCTCACATCCTCGGCACAGCGGATGAAGGAAGCGAAGACGATGTCCACTCCCTCGTCCACTCCCAGCTGCAGGTCGGCTCTGTCCCGTTCACTCACTGCAGGCAAGTTCACTAACTCTGCCCCCGGCAGGTTCACACCTTTACGGCTACAAAGAATGCCACCACTCTCCACCCGAGTCTTCACCCACCCGTCACCTGAGGGACAGAGGGGGCGGAGCCTGTGTGTTAAATGTAACTGAATGATCATGCTATCTGATCTGAAATTGAGTGATCCAATCGGTCCACGAGTGTGAGATGATGTTACTATTCAATGGAAGTGACACTGAAACTCAGACACACCTGACCCCTACGGTCATGAGTTGTGCACCAAATCACCATACTGCTGCACTGAATAGTCTCTCAAAAAATCAGAAAAACAAGTTTTCTGTTACCATGACAACTGGCTAAGGGTTGCATCCCAAATCACAAATTACCCTCCGGCACAGCTGGTCGTGTACAGTGTGGTGTACACTACTCACACTCACTATGTTATTAGTGTCCCAAATCGTTAAAATGTGTGTCGGGAAAGGTTACCCAGGTTCACATAAGAGGCAGAACATTCTGACACAGTATTTATTATTTAATACCCCAATGCGTGTGTGTGTGTTTGTGTGTGTGTGTGTGTGGTTTAGGACTAGGTCCTAGTTGTCATGGTATCCCAGAAAACATTTGAAGGTTGCTGAAACACTTTAGTGGAATATTCAGGTTTGTGTGTGTGTGTGTGTGTGTGTCGGCATATGTACCGATGTGCAGCACTGTGAGGGCGATGAGTCCATCATCGATGTAAATGGTTCCTCCTGTCTTTACCACGCGGGACAGATCAGGATAATCCACCCAAACACGGGAACCATCCGTCACATTCCGATCCGCTTCCGCCGTCACCACCGTCACCACAGAGCCACGCTCCAGCTTTACCTCACCATCCACGAGCTGGCACACACACACACACACACACACACACACACTTTAGTGAGGCGTTATATGAAGGAAAAAACAAATACAATAAATCACACTCATTCTTACCATTTGCGACAGATCCTTAAACAAACAGATTAAACTAATAACATGACTGATGAATTCCAGCAATTAAGACGGAGTATAGTGTAACGCAGGTTCATTTTTTCAGTCACACAGCTTGTACGCATACTGTAACACACACACACACACACACACGCACACGCACTTACCCCTCGTACCAGGCCAGTGCGTATTTCGGGTCCTTTGGTATCCAAGGCAATGGCCACTGGTCGATAGGTCAGAGGGTCAGAGGTCAATGACTCCACTGCTTCACGAATATTCCGGATAGATTCTCTGTGATACTAAGAGACATTCTGTCAGAACATCTGACACACAAACACACAAACACCCACACAAACACCCACACACACACCTCGTGGGTTCCATGGGAGAAGTTGAGACGAGCAATGTTCATTCCTGCCTTCACCATAGCCTGCAGCTTCGACACAGAGCGAGACGCTGGGCCTTCACCACACACAGACACACAGAGATAATCTTATTTCCATTTCTCACTGATGTATGGTTGCAGTGCATTATGGGTAATAGCCCCTACCCACACACACTCCTTTGACAGAAAACAGAACTGAGAAAGTCCTAACTACAGATGTGTGTAAATATCAATAAATATCTATTAATAATCATGGAATCATAAAATCTCTAGTGCAACTCTAGTGTTTGGGGCAGAGCTTTAGGTGAATGTCAGTATTTTTCTGTCCAATCAGAGGGCTTGGTGCTTACCGATGGTGCAGATGATGCCAGTGTTGCGTGCTGCGATTGGCTCCTGATCAATGTCCAATAAACACAAATGTTCCAGGAAAGAGTCACCAACACCCGAGTGACCCTGCTGTTGCTGAATAAACGAGTCCATCACCTCAGACTGACAGACAGACAAGCAGACAGACAGACAGACAATTTCACTCATTAGTTATCACACATGGCTGTTATCTGCTCCACATGGACTTACGGCTAAACAGATTTGGAAGAGACATGGACCAGATGTTTTGCCAAACCTAGAAAAGTTAGATGGAAATTCTTTAGGATCAAACCTGGACTTATATATAGTTATTTGGCTCAGATAAGAACACACAGATGTGGGCCGCATGTGGGCGGATTTTGGTTAACTGTGGATATCATGCAGCAGTGGCTAAAGTTTTCTAGGTATCACATCATAATCCTTTAATCTAAGATGTGATTGGTCCAAAGCTGAGGAGTTTATTTAATGACATTAAAATCTCGGCTCAATTGTAGCTCCACCCCAAATTATTTTTATACAGAGAACTGAGAAAGTGCCTGTTTTTTTATTTTATGGAAAAACGTGCCTTAAGCGAAAAAGTGCTAACAAATTTAACTTCCAAATTTGGCCCAGTATTACATTAGTTTAAACATTTTAACTTTTAAACATTTTAATGTTTAAACATTTAAACACTGCAGAATTTAAAGTTAAATTAAACTGGATAAAAAGTGACACTCTTTAAAATTCCCCTGAAGACAGACTTTATCATATCCTGTGAATGATTATCTACTGAACAAATAAACCTTTGTGCAGAAGGTGACTCAGGAGATACACACCAAGAACAACACCAGATAATATCACAGTTACACACAATAACATTCTTTAACACACACACAGTGGTTTTGATGTTATTATTTAATTTATTATTGTTTATTTACATTTTAATGCTAAACATTTAACAAATCTGCCAATTTTATTTTAATCCAGATCAAAATATTTACACCCACAAAACTCAGATTGAACTTTTCTGCAGCCGTCACACACATTTAACCCTCTGCACTACAGAACACACCAGAATAAATGTGACTAAATATGTCAAATAGATCAAATTAGATCAAATAGATAAACTTTTCACTAGAAGACATTATGAAAAGAAAAAAAAAGTTTCCCACCTCAGAGAGCGTCAATTTAGAAACTGAGATCAGCTACCGTGTGGAACGTGGCTTAACACACACACACACACACACACACACACACACACACACACACACACACACACACACACACACACACACACTGAGATGAAGTTTACCTCCATCTGCTGGACACTGGCTGTGTTTACATTCTGAGATCAGAATAATTTGATTGTCTTGAGTGTTTATGGGCATGTACAGTGGGCGTGTACAATCATGTGACCACTAGCATGCGCTGACCCTAAGTTTAAATGCAAATATATACCACTATAAAAACTTTGGAAGCGCCCACAAACCTACACACTCTGCCCCTTTCCCTGGTAAACAAGTCTTAATTTGCATATTACACAATGATTTACTCTAATTTTTTATGACTCAGTGACACAATCTGAGATGTTCAGCTCCACTTCTGTTTAATTATGAAGACCATGTCTGATAAACAGACATCGTTACACACTTTAACAGGAGCAGTGTGTAGAGTTTGGAGTGTGTCGGTGTGTATCAGTGTGTGTAGGTGTGTAGAGTTTGGAGTGTGTCAGTGTGTTTCAATGTGTATCAGTATGTGTCGGTGTGTATCAGTGTGTTAGTGTGTGTCAGTGTGTGTATCGATGTGTACTTGATGGTGATGGTAGTGATGGTGGAGATGATGATGTTGGTGCAGGTGATAGTGATGGTGCTGGTGGTGATGGTGAAGATAGTGATAGTGTGTCAGTGTGTATCAGTATGTGTCAGTGTGTATCAGTGTGTATTGATGTGTATTGGTGTGCGTCAGTGTGTGTATCGATGTGTACTGGTGTGGGTCAGTGTGAAGCAATGTGTGTGTCAATTGTTTTTCAGTGTGTATCAGTGTGTATCAGTGCGTGTTGGTGTGTGTAACTCTAATAAACACACTGAGAGAGATTAGAGAACACACCACACTGTAGGTGAATAAGGAGAAAAGATCAGAAAGACAAAATGATTTAGTTTATTAAGTGATTAACTGGCCTGACTGATTGACATGTTAGCTGATTTGCTGATTGGTTGAGTGATTGATTGAACAATTGACAGGTGATCAGTCTGAGAGGGTGGAGAAGGTGATTGTGGGTGGAGACTCTGGTTGAAGGATGAGTGTGTATTTGGTGCTGAGCTCCTCTTTGGACGAAACACTCAAACGGAAATTCTTCAGAATCTGTAAAACAAACACGCACACCTTTATTAGATATGACTGCCCACATTTCTCTCGTTTACACTCTGCTCTCCCTTTCCTAATGTTCTCCAGACCCCCGTGTGACCTTTAAACCTCTTACACACTCACGTGCAGGAGGAAGAGCTGCATCTCGTTTTCAGCGATTCTTCGCCCCACGCATTGCCTCGCCCCGAAGCCGAATGCCAGGGAGCGAAACCCTGCCCCCGAGCCTGTCTCCGCTGTGACATCATTTCTGCCCCGCCCCTCTCCTGCCTCAGCCCCAATCCAACGACCAGGGTCAAAGGTAAGAGGGTCCTGAAATACATCTTGACTCCGCCCCAGAGGGTACAGACACACTTGCACCAGAGTCTGCAGAGAGATTTAAACTCAGAATACCCACAATGCACTGCAGTTTTTATTAGGACACACAATCTGGAATAGGGAACAGGGAACAGGGCATGTAATTCAGGACATGTTGAAAATCTCACCCCAGCCGGTATGTGATAATTCTGCAGTACAATGTCTCTGACTGGATATCTCTGTACTGTGATGCCCACCGGATACAGCCTACACACACACACACACACACACACACATTTGTTAATTATTGATCAGTGATGTGCTGATGGTGATGGGGATAGTGGTGGTGATGGTGATAGTGATGGTGATAGTGGTGGTGGTGGTGATGGTGATGGGAATAGTGGTGGTGGTGATAGTGGTGCTGATGGTGGTGATGGTGATAGTGGTGCTGATGATGGTGATGGTGGTGATGGGGATGGTGCTGATGGTGGTGATGGTGATAGTGGTGCTGATGATGGTGATGGTGGTGATGGGGATGGTGCTGATGGTGGTGATGGTGATAGTGGTGCTGATGATGGTGGTGATGGGGATAGTGGTGATGGTGGTGATGGTGATGGTGATAGTGGTGATGGTGATGGTGATGGTGATGGGGATAGTGGTGATGGTGGTGATGGTGATAGTGGTGATGGTGATAGTGCTGATGGTGAAGGTGATGGGGATAGTGGTGATGGTGGTGATGGTGATGGTGATAGTGGTGATGGTGATAGTGGTGCTGATGGTGAAGGTGTTGGGGATAGTGGTGATGGTGATAGTGGTGATGGTGGTGGTGGTGATGGTGATGGTGATAGTGCCGATGGTGAAGGTGATGGGGATAGTGGTGATGGTGATAGTGGTGATGGTGATAGTGCCGATGGTGAAGGTGATGGGGATAGTGGTGATGGTGATAGTGGTGATGGTGATAGTGATGGTAATAGTGGTGATGGTGGTGATGGTGGTGATGGTGATAGTGGTGGTGGTGATGGTGATGGTGATAGTGGTGGTGATGGTGATGGTGATAGTGGTGGTGATGGTAGTGCTGATGGTGATGGGGATAGTGGTGGTGGTGATAGTGGTGGTGGTGGTGGTGATAATGGTGGTGGTGGTGGTGATGGTGATGGTTATGGTGGTGATGGTGATAGTGGTGATGGTGACCACCTGCACTCTTGCTGCTTACACTGTATTTATCATAGTAAATACATTTACAGCATTTTAAGATTATACTGTTATACCTTTTTGCACAACCTGTTACATATGGCACTTTATCCACTTTATCCACACTAGAACTGTGTACTATTCAATGCTACACAGTTCTTTACTGTGCCTATTGTCCTGCTTTAGGAGATTTGTACTTGTCTTGCTCTGTTTGCACAGGTGCACTTTATGGAGTCTTGTGTAGGTCTATGTAGGTTTATTTTGTTCTGTGTAGTCTCATGTAGTTCTGTGTTGTTTATGCAGCACCATGCTCCTGGAGGAACGTTGTTTCGTTTCACTGTGTACTCTACCAGCTATACATGGTTGAAATGACAATAACAGCCAATTGACTCGCCTGGCAATAGTGCTGATAGTGGTGATGGTGATATTGGTAATGGTGGTGATGGTAAAGTTAGTGATGGTCATGTTGATGATGGCGGTGATGGTGATGACAGTGATGGCAGCGATGATGCTGGTGATTGTGGTGATAGTGGTGATGGTGATGATATTGATGATGGTGATGATAGTGCTGATAATGGTGATGCTGGTGATGGTGGTGATAGTGCTGATAGTGGTGATGGTGGTGATGTTGGCGATGATAGTGCTGATAGTGGTGATGGTGGTGATAGTGGTGATGGTGATGATATTGATGATGGTGATGATAGTGCTGATAATGGTGATGCTGGTGATGGTGGTGATAGTGCTGATAGTGGTGATGGTGGTGATGTTGGCGATGATAGTGCTGATAGTGGTGATGGTGGTGATGTTGGCGATGATGGTGATGATATTGATGATGGTGATGATAGTGCTGATAATGGTGATGCTGGTGATGGTGGTGATAGTGCTGATAGTGGTGATGGCAGCAATAGTGGTTATGATGGTGCTGATAGTGGTGATGGCGCTGATAGTGGTGATGGCGGCGAAAGTGGTGATGGTGATAATGTTGATGGTGGCGATGGTGGCGATATTGGTGATAGTGGTGATGGCGGCGATAGTGGTGATGATGGTGATAATGGTGATGGTGGCGATGGTGGCGATATTGGTAATAGTGGCGATGATAATGCTGAGAGTAGTGATGGCGGCGATAGTGGTGATGATGGTGATGGTGGTGATATTGGTGATAGTGGTGATGATGGTGCTGATAGTGGTGATGGCGGCGATAGTGGTGATGGCGGCAATAGTGGTGATGATGGTGATGGTGGTGATATTGGTGATGATGGTGCTGATAGTGGTGATGGCGGCGATAGTGGTGATGATGGCGATATTGGTGATAGTGGTGATGGCGGCGATAGTGGTGATGATGGTGATAATGGTGATGATGGTGATAATGGTGATGGTGGCGATGGTGGCGATATTGGTGATAGTGGCGATGATAATGCTGAGAGTGGTGATGGCGGCGATAGTGGTGATGATGGTGATGGTGGTGATATTGGTGATGATGGTGCTGATAGTGGTGATGGCGGCGATAGTGGTGATGATGGCGATATTGGTGATAGTGGTGATGGCGGCGATAGTGGTGATGATGGTGATGGTGGCGATATTGGTGATAGTGGTGATGGCGGCGATAGTGATGATGATGGTGATAATGGTGATGGTGGCGATATTGGTGATAGTGGCGATGATAATGCTGAGAGTAGTGATGGCGGCGATAGTGGTGATGATGGTGATGGTGGCGATGATAATGCTGAGAGTAGTGATGGCGGCGATAGTGGTGATGATGGCGATATTGGTGATAGTGGTGATGGCGGCGATAGTGGTGATGGCGGCGATAGTGGTGATGATGGTGATAATGGTGATGGTGGCGATGGTGGCGATATTGGTGATAGTGGCGATGATAATGCTGAGAGTGGTGATGGCGGCGATAGTGGTGATGATGGTGATGGTGGTGATATTGGTGATGATGGTGCTGATAGTGGTGATGGCGGCGATAGTGGTGATGATGGCGATATTGGTGATAGTGGTGATGGCGGCGATAGTGGTGATGATGGTGATGGTGGCGATATTGGTGATAGTGGTGATGGCGGCGATAGTGATGATGATGGTGATAATGGTGATGGTGGCGATATTGGTGATAGTGGCGATGATAATGCTGAGAGTAGTGATGGCGGCGATAGTGGTGATGATGGTGATGGTGGCGATGATAATGCTGAGAGTAGTGATGGCGGCGATAGTGGTGATGATGGTGATGGTGGCGATGATAATGCTGAGAGTAGTGATGGCGGCGATAGTGGTGATGATGGTGATGGTGGCGATATTGGTGATAGTGGCGATGATAATGCTGAGAGTAGTGATGGCGGCGATAGTGGTGATGATGGTGATGATGGTGATGGTGGCGATATTGGTGATAGTGGTGATGATGGTGCTGATAGTGGTGATGGCGGCGATAGTGGTGATGATGGTGATGGTGGTGATGGTGGCGATATTGGTGATAGTGGTGATGATGGTGCTGATAGTGGTGATGGCGGCGATAGTGGTGATGATGGTGATGGTGGTGATGGTGGCGATATTGGTGATAGTGGTGATGATGGTGCTGATAGTGGTGATGGCGGCGATAGTGGTGATGATGGTGATGGTGGTGATGGTGGCGATATTGGTGATAGTGGTGATGGTGGCGATGATAATGCTGAGAGTAGTGATGGTGGTGATAGTGTGTTACCTTAGTGTCTCCTTCACTGTGGCCTTGAGCAGTGGCGCCCCCTGCAGAGCCTTATGGGGATTCCCCTCTGCCCGTAACCATGACGACTGCACCTGAGCACGCACACACTCCTGAACCCCGGGGTTACGCGCCAACTCAAATAATGCAAACTGCAGAGGAACCGCCGTCTGACAGACAGATAGAAAGACAGACAGACAGACAGGACACAGAGGGACAGAGAGAGAGACAAAATTTATTGCTTTTTAGGATTCATTTAAGAGAAACCTAAAAAAACAATTTTAAGTGTATCTTTATCCCTTGTGCGTGTGTGTGTGTGTGTGTGTGTGTGTGTCTCACCGCATCGACTCCTGCCATTAGTTCAGTGATGTTAGCTCTGATAAGCTCCAGAGGAAGTTGTCCTCTGAGTGTGTGTGTATAATGGAGAGTGTGTGTGCGTGTGTGTGTGTGTGTGTGTGTGTGCATGTGTGTGTCACTCACAGTATCGACTCCTCCTGCCATCAGTTCAGTGATGTTAGCTCTGATAAGCTCCAGAGGAAGTTGTCCTCTCTCCATCAGCAGCCTTAGCACTCCGGGGAACTGTGAGCCATCTGCTGCTCCCCCAACACTGCCCCCCCGAGCCTGGAGCCGTTCATACACACGCTGGATCCGCTCCTCAGCTACACACACACACACACACACCCTATAGTACTGTCTTGTGAGTGATTGTTATCATTGCTTATGTGTGCATGTGTGCATGTGTGTGTACTGCATTATGAGACAATATTGTTGGTGTGAGTGTAAGGTCACACACCATGACTGAAGATGTGATCCCATGCAGTCGCATGTTGTGTCCACAGGGGTGTGTGGAAGCGGAGCAGTGGGCGGGGCACATAGAGGAGAGGCGGAGTCGTGTTCAGCATTCGCTCCACCGCCCAAATAAAGCGCTCAGACTCCTGAGACGGCTCAGATGAGAAAAGACCAATACGCTCACCATAAAGAACATGACAACTCGCTACAGAGAGAGACAGACACAGCAAGATAGACAGATGGGAGAGAGAAAGAGAGAGAGACAGAGACAGACAGAAAGACAGACAGAGAGAGAAACAGACAGCCAGACAGAGAGAGAGAGAGAGAGAGAGAGAGAGACTGTTATTTGCTGAGCTCTCTGATGTAAATAAATGTAAAATAAGGAAATGTACATTCTTTGTGTAGTTGTGAGTGTGTAGTTTGGATTAACACTAAGTAGTGATAAACTGCAGTGTTTCGGACAGGCCCGGCACAAACACTGACCTTCCAGAGCAAAGCGGAAAAGCTCAGGGCTGGGGTCAAAGGTCAGCGTGTGTGTGTCATTCTCCATCTGTCCTTCAGCTTGGACTTTACACCGCAGAACACGAGTGAAATCCCGCGCCACCTCGTCCAACAGCGGCAGGAAACGGCGTACAGCTGAACTCAACATCACCTCACGGTTCAACAACAACCGGTCAGAGCGCCACTCAGCTCCATTTCTGTACACGTACACACACATCACATCATTACACACACACACAGACACATCATTACACACACACACACACGGACACATCATTACACACACACACATCATTACACATGCACACACACACACACACACACAGACACATCATTACACACACATACATCATTACACATGCACACACTCCAGATCATAATACACACACACGCTCATATCATTACCCACACACACCACAGCATTTTACACACACACACACACACACACACACACACATCATTACACATGCACACACCCCAGATCATAATACACACACACACACACACGCACACACTGACTTGAGGAAGACCCCTTTGCTGTGTTTGCGTGTCTCGCGGTGCGTGTCCCATGGTTGCAGCGTCATTCGGCGTGGATTCTGTCCCTCAGAGTGGAAGAGTTCAGCAATATCAACTGGGAGCAATATGTTCACACTGCACTGAGAGCCCAGGTACTGCCTGAGAGACAGACAGACAGAGAGACAGAGAGACAGACAGACAGACAGACAGAGAGACAGAGAGATAGAGAAAGTAAGTTTTGTATCAGTGTTTCATCATTTACCTGTGATATTGTAGCTAGATATTGTAATTCGTTATATATCGGTCTTCCTCAAACATCTTTGGCACGGCTGCAGATGGTTCAGCATGCGGCGGCTAGACTGTTAACCGGCACCAAAAAAAGCGATCCTATTTCACCAGTTTTAGCTTCCCTTCACTGGCTTCCTGTATTTTTTAGAATTCAGTTTAAGATTTTACTTATTGTTTTCAAAGCTCTTAATGGACAAGCCCCATCTTATGTTTCTGATCTTATTAATTTGCATTCAATGCCCAGGTCCCTCAGGTCGGCTAATAAAGCTCTATTACATGTGCCTCGGTCTCGACTTAAATCAAAAGGGGACAGAGCCTTTGCAGTCATTTGTGGAATCAGTTGCCACCTGACATCAGGAGTGCCTCTTCTCTTTCTATTTTAAAGTCTAGACTTAAGACACATTTGTGTTCTCTTGCTTTTCCAGGCTTTTAACTTATTGTGTACTGTTGTCATTGTTGTTGATATTATTGTTTTATTATTATTATTGTTGTTGTTTTTTTTTATTCCATTTTAGAATTTGTTGTTTTGGTTTTGTTCAGCACTTTGGTCAGTGTAATGCTGAATTTAAATGTGCTTTATAAATAAAAATTACTTACTAGTGTTAGAAGAGTCCTAAACTAGATGGGGTGTTATTGTTGACTCAGTGACTCTGTGTTGGGTCAGTGTTGGGCTAACACCAAACACTGACAGAGACCCAACAGTGACACTTTCCCAGCACCCACAATGACCCAACACTGATACTGAGAATATATATATACATATAGCAGGCAATAATTCTGAATCTGACCCAACAACACTGATCCAACACCGACACTGACCAAACACCAACACTGACTCAACATTGACCCAACACCGACACTGACCCAACACAGATGCTGACTCAATACTGACAAAACAATGACAAGTGTTAGTTTTTGCTGAGTGTTGAGTGTGTATGTGTAAATGGGGTAGAGTGTGTTGAATGCTTCTTTGTGTTAGTGTTTTATGTGAAGCATTAATGTTTGGTGTGAGTGTTTAGTGTTGAGTGTTTAGTGTGAGTGTGTTAGGTGTGTACCTGTAAATGGGGCCATGACTGACATCTCTAACTTAAACAATCAGCACAAGTCCAATCACAGCGAATATTCATCAGGTTTCTCTCCATGTCCTTTGGCAAACCTCAGTCTTGCAGTTTTGTGCTGATTTGTTAGTACTGGTTTTCTTCTTGGGCGTCCATAGAGGTTGACTTCATGTAAAGATCAGCGCACTGTCTGGGCTCTCACTGAGTGCCAATTTCTGAAGACAAGTCTTAGGCTAAGCTGGAAGCACTAGACCATGTGTTTTTCAGCACAAGGTTGCGTAAATGGCGGACTGTGCACTGTCATCTTTTGAGGACAGGCACTACGGCTTTGGTTACTGGTCGTGTGCCTCTTTCGATACTTCCCAATGACTGTGTTTCGGCTGATGTTTAACAGCTTACTAATGTTCTTGTACCCTTTTCCACCTTTGTGAAGCTTAACAATCTAGTTTCTCAAATTTTCAGGCAATTCCTTGGGAGCCATTATCAAACAGAGCCCGTAAGAGACCAACATTTAGAAAACTCTGGTGTTAACAGCTTGTTTTTGATACCTGTGTAACATGCAGTCTGGCAAACAAACAGGCAGCCAACCAGCCATATATACTTTATACTAACTGCACATTAGACCATAAAAGTTTCTACAGTGGAGTCTGTAATTTCAGCATGGTCTGGCTAACCTGATTGTTTTAATTATACATAAGAGCATATATCTTATTGTTTAAATTAAAACAGATGTTATTTTTATAATGATAGTATTTTGAATCATGATATTTTAGTTATACTGAGCAGCTATTGTTTTATGCTCTATATACTGTATATGTAACTGACAGCTGTGCTTCCCCTATTTTAATAACCACCAGCCCCCTGTTTAGTATGAGTGTTTAGAGTGAGTGTTTAGTATGAGTGTGTTAAGTGTGTTGAATGCTGCTGGGTGAATTTAGTGTGTGTTGAGTGTTGTGTGCGTACCTGTAAATGGGGCCGAGTGTGTTGAGTGTGTGCGATGAGTGTGTTTATTGTGTTGAGTGTGTTTATTGTGTTGAGTGTGTGGGTGTACCTGTAAATGGGGCCGAGTGTGTTTAGTGCGTTGAGTGTGTGTGTTGAGTGTGTTTATTGTGTTGAGTGTGTGTGTTGAGTGTGTGTGTACCTGTAAATGGGGCCGAGTGTGTTGAAGTTTTGCTCCATGTGTTTGTGAAGGTGGCTGAACGTTCCGTTCCTCCAGAAGTGCAGAAGCTTCATCCAGCCATTACGACCTGTGTGTGGAATCTCTTCAAAACTCCTCACTCGTCCACTGCATCCCTCTCTCCTTCTGTCTCTCTGCTCTTTCTCTCTAGCCATCCCTCTGTCCACCCCTCCATCCACCTCTCCCTTCATCTCTCTATCTCCAGGCACCGAGGCCCTCAGTGCTCTGCTCCTCACCACCGAGCGAACAGATGAGGTGAACATGCTGCCTCCGTCTCTTCGTCTCTCTCAGTGTCTCAAACTGTCCATGCTAAACCCTGAGAGTAACATCCCTCTGTTTGTCATCCACTCCTCCTTCTCTCCCTCCGTCCCTCCTACACTAACTCTGACTCTCCAGGACACAATGCAGGATTTATGGCAGTAAAGGTCAAAGTTCAAGAGAAGAACAACAGCTCTCAAAGTCAAACAAACACACTCACACACACAAACACACTCATCCCAACACACACACAAAAACTAATAAATGTAAGAATTTTTATACAGTATAGTACTGTACAGTTACACAGACAGCAGTTGCAGTGGGTTTTTTTAACAGTGGCCATCAGAAAAAGCATTTTTCCCTCAGGACCTGTGAGGAAGTCCATCCCTGTTCCAGCATTCAGTCATAATTTGCCCTAATTTCCAGAAGCACTCGGGTCCTGATGCAGCTGTGGTAAGAATTTTCCCTGGAGCGCCGTCTCTAAGTTTTACTTTCTAAAGTTGCTGTATGATGGTGAAAAGTGGCAGCAGGAAACCATGAGTTCTTCCCAAACCTCGGACTTCCTCCCATGGCCTGAGGACTGAAAGTGAAGACTGGCCTCATTCCATCAGAAAAGCAAATTATTACACAAATCACACCAGCTGCTAGAATTATTTCACTTTATTTTACTGCCATGTGTGTTTTATACCTGTGAGTTTCACAATTAACAGAAAAGTATCACAGTTAAGAATGTCAGCACTTTTTCTTATAACTTTCTTTAGCCTAATTACTGAATCCTAAATAAACCGAATAATATAAGACTAAGTGATTTTTGTGACGATGTTAAGTTCTTCCTTCATTCTTTTGCTGCTTTGGCTATTTTACTTTTCTATTTTTAAAAAATGTATATGACTTAGTCTATGTACAAGCCACAACTGATCACATATTCATTCAGTGACTAATGAAATCTTTTAAAGTTTGTCATGAACATGCGTAAATCTGATTTAGGATTCCAATCTTCAGCTAGACAACTGGTTTATAAATTCACACTAGGGATAGCTTCAGTAGAACGTAGCATCAGATGCTACAAAAGTGCAGCACTTTGTCCTCGACTGAAATCATCAGAAAAGCAGTTGACAGTTTCCTGGGAGCAGAACAGGAACAGTGTAGCGCTAAAACCTTACTGCGGAGTAAAATATAGCTTGCATCGTGCATTCATCATAAAACATGTAATCTAGAAAAAATTCAAACAACAACAAAAAGCACTAAAACCTTTTCTTATGACAGCAAACAGAAATTTATAAAATAACATTTCGACAAATTAAAAGATGACAGAACAACTGTAGTGTAGTGTGTTTGTATCACGTGACTTCACTCAGCTATGTGCACTTAGCCTTTGTGTATTGCGTGTTGCGTTGTGTCTTGTGTGTAAAGTCTGCACTGAAGCTCAGGTTCTGAAACACACTCAGTAAACCAGACTTTTCCTTCTGTGCAGTCTCGGACTGTACCATTTTGGTCAGGTGGCGGGGGATGACCACTTTCCCAACTGCGGCTCGTACACGCCTCGAATCTTCAGCATTCTGAGTAAGAACATGAAGAGAAGAGAAATTATTCATTCATTAACATTCGAGTTCAGGACTAGTCAAGTCTCTGTCAAACACTCCGGTTCAGGACTAGTTAGTGTTCTGACTATACAGTCAACTATATTAATGCTCTGTCCTAAACACTTACTGTAGGGAGCTGATATTTCCTCCTGAAATGAGCTCTCATTGCTGCTCTCTCTGCGTTTTTCTCCATGTTCCTGGCCTCACGTAGCTTCCTGCTCTCACACACACACATACAAACACACACATAATTATATATATATATATATATATATATATATATATATATATATATATATATATATATATATATATATATATATATATATACACACTCCTGAAACAGGTCCAATAAAACAAACACACTGCCGAACCAAAACCCACCACACACACATACACACACACACACACACACACCGCTCTCTCTCCTGCTCGGACTGGTAGGCTCGCGGCACATTGGGGTTGTGATCCATCAGCTTTGACCTTTGACCTTCAGACCCCCAGATGTCCTTCTGCAGTGTTTCTGTAATGTAGCTAGTGAACTTCCTGAAGGGAGCAAGGAGGGACTTCATCATCACAGCCTCCATCCTGACTGTGTGTGTGTGTGTGTGTCTGTGCGTTGCTCAGATTAATGTTCTAAACACTTTAACAAAGGTAAATCTCATTAGTCTCTCTCGCGCACACACACACACACACACACACGGTGTCCTTCATCCCTCTCGTCACACAGTGTTCACTCTGGTGTTATTATATAATATATAGATTTACTTGCTTATTCGCGTCAGTGTGCTACATTTACACGCAGCACCACAAATCACCTTCTGTGTGTAACATGACACTGTACAATGTGAGTGTGTGTGTGTGTGTGTGTGTGTGCGTGTGTTATCAGTGACCCTGCTGAATCAGCCTTGGAGTGTCCACCATTAATCACCTAACAAGATCTTTCTTTCTCAGACACATGCACACACACACATGCACACACACACACGCACGCACACGCACGCACACACACGCACGCGCACACACACGCACGCACACGCACGCACACACACGCACGCACACACACGTACGCACGCACGCACACACACACGCACGCACACGCGCGCACGCACGCACACACGCACACACACGCACGCACACACACGCACAAACACACAGACAGTGTAGACGTGTGTGAACTGACAATAAACCTGTAGTTTAAAGGGTTAAATATTATTTTATTATAAAGACAACTTTCTGACATTAAACACCATAATACAGTGTGTGTATATACGGTATATGTACATAAACACTCACCGTCCACTTTATTAGGAACACCTGTACACCAATCATGTGGCAGCAGCATAATTTATAAAATCGTGCAAATAAAGGTCAAGAGCTTCAGTTAATGTTCATATCAAACATCAGAAGGGAGAAAAACACCTTGTTGATGAGAGAGATCAGAGGAGAATGGCCAGAGCTAACAGGAAGTCTAAGGTAACTCAAATAAGCACTCTTTACAAAAATGGTGATCAGTGAAGTGTCTCAGAACACACAACACTTCAAACCGTGAGATGAATGGACTACAACAGCAGAGGACCACATCAGGTTCCACCGCAAGCACAGAATCTGAGGCTACAGTGGACACAGATTTTCCCAAACTGGACAGCTGAAGATGGGAAAAACATCATTTATTATTTTTCCTGTTTTTTTTAGGAGTCAAGAGTACAGAATACTATAGTGTGTGGAATACTACAGTGTACGGAATACTACAGTGTACGGAATACTATAGTGTGTGGAATACTACAGTGTACGGAATACTATAGTGTACGGAATACTACAGTGTACGGAATACTATAGTGTGTGGAATACTACAGTGTACGGAATACTACAGTGTACGGAATACTACAGTGTGTGGAATACTACAGTGTACGGAATACTACAGTGTACAGAATACTACAGTGTACAGAATACTACAGTGTACAGAATACTACAGTGTACGGAATACTACAGTGTGTGGAATACTACAATGTTCATTGTCAGTAAATGAATAACTCACTGAAGGTTAGAGCACTGGAACTATATTTTAATGAACGTGTGTTATCACATTGTGGCTTCTTGTAGCGCTGCAGGTCGTGTAGTCATTCACCTGAACATGGGCTTCAAGCGACTTCAAATAATTACACTGCTCAAAAGTATTGGCACCCAAAAGATATGCTGAAATGAAGAATTAATCCGTGACATGATGTCAATTCACAGGCCTTATAGAAGTGCTCTAAGGTGCTATAAATAATTATCTGTGGATCTGTCCATCAAAGGGATAGACTGTAATCTGATTAGTCCTTTGAAGAGCGTTGCTGACGTTCACTTCCACCAATCAGCACTTAGTATTGCCTCTCTTTTGATTGGCTGGATCAGCTGTCAGTTACAGACAGGGTAGCAGCATGTCCCGCCTCTATAGCCATACCAACACAGCAGTGCATGGGCAAAGGAGTTAAAAAAATTCTTGAAGGTCAGAGGTCATAAGTTATGAAGGGAGGAGAAGAATGGGTGATGGAGGGAGGAGGAGATGGACAGACGCCGCTCAGGTTCAAACTCCAACATCATCTCCAACAGGCTGAAAAGCTGACAGTGATCTTCTGATTCACGTAATAAATACTGCTGCAGAGACAGAGACAGAGTGAGTGAGTGACAGAGAGAATGTAAAAGACAGATAGCGTAAGTCTGAGTCTAACCCTGTTCAGTGAGGTAGCGGCGTTACTGCAACCATCTGCAGCCGATGGACTCTAGCTGACTCTAAACAATACGAAAATCAAACTGCTGCTCTACGCTGATGATCTGGTGCTGCTGTCTCCCACTGAGAACCTGACAGTCAATCTGACCAAAACCAAAACGGCCAGATGTCACAAAAACGGACAGATGCAGAGTGAGGCACTGAGTGAGACGCTGAGTGAGGCGCTGAGTGAGACGCTGAGTGAGACGCTGAGTGAGACGCAGAGTGAGACGCTGAGTGAGACGCTGAGTGAGGCGCTGAGTGAGACGCTGAGTGAGACGCTGAGTGAGACGCTGAGTGAGACGCAGAGTGAGGCGCTGAGTGAGACGCAGAGTGAGGCGCTGAGTGAGACGCTGAGTGAGACGCAGAGTGAGACGCTGAGTGAGACGCTGAGTGAGACGCAGAGTGAGGCGCTGAGTGAGACGCAGAGTGAGGCGCTGAGAGAGACGCTGAGTGAGGCGCTGAGCGAGACGCAGAGTGAGACGCTGAGCGAGACGCTGAGCGAGACGCAGAGTGAGGCGCTGAGAGAGACGCTGAGCGAGACGCTGAGTGAGGCGCTGAGCGAGACGCAGAGTGAGGCGCAGAGTGAGGCGCTGAGAGAGGCGCTGAGAGAGACGCAGAGTGAGGCTCTGAGAGAGACGCTGAGTGAGGCGCAGAGTGAGGCGCTGAGAGAGGCGCTGAGCGAGGCGCTGAGCGAGGCGCAGAGCGAGACGCAGAGCGAGGCGCTGAGCGAGGCGCTGAGCGAGGCGCTGAGTGAGACGCTGAGCGAGACGCTGAGCGAGGCGCTGAGCGAGACGCAGAGCGAGGCGCTGAGCGAGACGCAGAGCGAGGCGCTGAGAGAGACGCAGAGTGAGGCTCTGAGAGAGACGCTGAGTGAGGCGCAGAGCGAGGCGCTGAGAGAGGCGCTGAGCGAGGCGCTGAGCGAGGCGCAGAGCGAGACGCAGAGCGAGGCGCTGAGCGAGACGCTGAGCGAGGCGCTGAGCGAGACGCAGAGCGAGGCGCTGAGAGAGACGCAGAGTGAGGCTCTGAGAGAGACGCTGAGTGAGGCGCAGAGCGAGGCGCTGAGAGAGGCGCTGAGCGAGACGCTGAGCGAGACGCAGAGTTTTTATATTTAGTGATTTATTGATTTTTTTCTAAGTGTTAATGTAATGGTGTGTGTGTGTGTGCGCACGCATCTTACACATAGTGGTTTGCAGATGAGTGTGACGTGTCTTCCTGCTGGTGAATTCTTGTCCCAGTCCAAATGACCTCCAGAGAAATATTTCTGCTTCCTGATGAACACACACACACACACACACACACACCATTTTATACACACAATTAGTAAACCACCAATAAGCAGAGATAATCAATACTGAAGTTAAGGGTGTGTGTGTGTGTGTGTGTGTGAGCGTGTGAGTAATGATGTGTGTGACCTTGTTTTACGGATCATTCTAGAAGGAATTGGTCCTTGTATTGTCTCCATCATGGCTAAGTGTTCTCTGTTATCATGAGCCTAAAACACACAGACACACACACAAAGAGACTGAGTTAGAGAAGCTCAAGGACAGTGAGAGGAGGACTGTGTCCATGACAGAAACACTGCAAGGTCTCTCTCTCTCTCTCTCTCTCTCTCTCTCTCCTTCATACACACACGCATAGCCTCATGCATTCAAAACACCTGAAAGAGTGTGTATCCGAGGTAGTACTCTAACAGGATGCAGCCGATACTCCAGACATCACACGGTTGACTCCACCCAAGCTCTGCGCACGCGCGCACGCGCACACACACACACACACACACGCACACACACACACACACACACAGTTGTACTGAACATGGTATTTAAAGGCATTAGGTGGCAATAAAGAGTAATAAACCATAAAAACAAGAAACAGTAACAGATGAAAAATTACACTACGACACATTTTTCCAGTGTCAGATAGCTATACATTATATGAGGCGTGTGGTTTGGGACACGCCCACAGGCGTGTGGTTTGGGACACGCCCACAGTGGCTCTTACCCAGGATGACCTCAGGGGCACGGTAGTGTCGTGTGGAGATGACGGTGCTGTGATGTTCATGATCAAACGTCGCACTGCCAAAATCCACCACCTTCACTGCCGTGTCCTTTAACACACGCTCCTCACACTGCTACACACACACACACACACACACACACTGTAATGGGTGTGGCAGTCATCCTTATCGTCCTCTTCATGTCACTTTCACTTCCTTTATGTTATGAGTTTAATGGCTAACTCCGTGTAACACTAGCCAGCAGCATTTAATACTTCATTTAATGAGCTATTAGCTCACGAGCTTCATTGACATCCTCTTGCATATTTAAAAAACTATCTAGCTTTAACAAACACTAACACAGCCTTTTTGTTTTAGAAGCCTTGTAGTTCAGTTCATGTGTGTGAAGTCTGAGCGATACTATATGAGCTAACCATGTGGGTGATTTTAGCCAATGAAATGGTGTCTATGACATCAGAGGGCTGAGCAACTTAGCTAGTTTGTTGGCTATTTGATGAGTCTCTGCTATCTGAATGATGAAATCATGTGAGAAAAATGTCTCACTGCTGTGATGGCAGTCCACCGAATCACATGGCCAAGCGACCGCAGTGCTGAAGAGACAGTACCATTTCAGCACCGCTGCTGTGGAAGACCAGGAAGCACATGGCCACGAGGCCTAGTGCAGTGATAATCACCACAGCTGCTCCCTCTCTTCGCTTTAGTCCGCGAGGAGAATGAAGTGAGAAGTGAGTAGTTTCAACAGTGTAGATAAACAGTGATGCTCCTCTGCCTTTTTCTTGCAGAAACTACGAGTCGCTCCCTCCACCATAATACTGCGCTGCTCGTGCTGCATTCTACTGCTTCAACTCACCGAGGTCACACAATGCTCAGCACCCTCCCTGCCGCCTCCAGACCAGCACCGCCCTCCCTGCCGCCTCCAGACCAGCACCGCCCTCCCTGCCGCCTCCAGACCAGCACCGCCCTCCCTGCCGCCTCCAGACCAGCACCGCCCTCCCTGCCGCCTCCAGACCAGCACCGCCCTCCCTGCCGCCTCCAGACCAGCACCGCCCTCCCTCCCAGCCCACCACTCACCACTCCTTTCCCCACTTCCACCCTGCACACTACAAATAACTACACCCCACTGGGGTTCTTAAATCGTACAGCTGTCTCTGTGTGTCTGTGTTCCGCCCCTCACTGTCACCTGCACCATGCACACCTGTATCACACACACCTGCGTCACACACACACCTACATCTGTATCACACACACCTGCATCACACCACATTGCATAGATCAAACTCTCTCACACGTGTGTGTCTCTGGGCGTACTCAGCATGCTGCCCTCTCACCTTGTCAGGGTTGTAGCAGGTGGTGAAGTCGGAGTTAATAAACAGAATATTCTCTGGTTTCAGATCAGTGTGTGTTAGCCTGTTAGCATGGAGGACTGTAGAGGAGGTAGAGAACCAGAAAAACACAGGAAATACACTTTACTACACATTTTTAAAAAGAAACACCAGAGAAGTTTACACACACAAACACACACACAAACACACACACTTTATTATTAATTTCTGTACATAATATTCTTCTTACAACAGAATGTTTGCTTTGCATAAATTTATTCAATTAAAACACTGAAAGTTTATGTAAATATAAAATCATGAATATCTAAGTTCTATACGTTGTAATTTAAAATAAGTCTGAACTTTTATTATGAATGTCACCAGCGGAGCTCCGTGTGTACATGTATGTATACAGGCAGCTCCATAAATACTTGGAAGTTATTGTTATTTTAGATGTCTCCCATATTCCAGTCAAAAAAAAAACTATAATGGAATTTATTCTTATTCAACGGCAAAACACTCTGAATAATTTTAAAAAGATTAACGAGATAAAACTTAGAAAAAGTGTGACGTAGTTAAATTCTGTAATTTAGATCCTATTTCAACAGCATTTTTAACAGGAATATTTGCACTTGTGTATTAGACACTGTAAAGTGTTCTTTGGAGACAGGCACGTTCCCCAGACACACTCACACTTTAGCAGCTCCAGAACAAGCTCTAATCTTCAGTTTCTGAATAAATAGTTACAAGAATACAATTCTTCTCACAGCTAAATGAGTTCTTAAATGAAAATAAAATTATGAACAATTCCAGTCTGGCTTCAGACCAGGTCACAGCACTGAAACAGCTTCAGTGAACGCAGTAATGATCTGAGCTTGAATGCCGATGCAGGGGATTTTTCTATACTTGCACTTTTGAGTACATAGTAGACCACAGGACGTTTCTTAAATGGCTTGGGAAGTGGGCTGGTCTTTCTGCGACTCTGTTAAATTGGTTTTCTACCCACGTAATGGAAGACAATATTTTGTTAGTCTAGATGAACAAGTCTCAGATAAACGTGATATTCTGTGCAGTGGACCACACGGCTCTGTACTGGGCTCACTTTTATTTTATTTGCATATGATGTCATTGTGTCAGATTATTAAGAAGTCAGTTTTCATAACTGATGATAAATAGGCATACATATGTGTAGCACCAGATGATTTATTTTATATCCGGAATTTATATATTTATATCTGGAAGGTATTAAGAGTCAGTCTCGCATGCGCAGCACTACAATAGCAGGCAACCAGGAAGTCATGAAGTTGAATGGCTAAGTGCTGTTGTATTCTGCTTTAGTGCTTAATTAATAAACGTACAAACTCTGAACTACTGCTTCAGGGAGATATTCGAAACAACTACAAGTCAAAAACTGCACAAAAAGACGAGCCCTTGAGCACAAGAAAAGGCAAACAAATGTTTCTTCTTTTTTTCAGTCTTTTCATGGGAAAAAGTTAACAGTGATGCATATTTCTGATGTGCAGTTTGCATCTGCAATAAACAGACCTTATGCACAGAACCTGGCAACCCTGTTCATGGAATAAACAACAAGGTCATTAATGAATCAGAGATTCATATTTTTTTGGATATTAATTTTTTCGTCAGTGGTTTGCTCCAGTATTCCGACTTAAACACTGCCTTACTGAGCTCCAGAATAAAACCATGTTTCTGCCATATTTCTGTACAAACATTAGAAATGCTTTTATACATAGAGCTGCTGCTCCATATCGCAGCAAAGACTGAGCTCTGTGCACAGAGACGCATATCTCAGCTATATATATGATATATATCATTTAGTTCATTTAAAAAATATTAACTTGTAAGTTCATTGCGTGTGTTTTTTGCCATTCTTAAATTATTGCTCCCTCACTGTTATTAAAAGGAAACATTCCTGTAAAGTGGAACAGGTGTTGAAATGCTGCTTAAAGGACTCCAGAAGCGCTCCGAGTGCGTCCAGCTTTAAATAAACTGTCTGATCTTTCGGAAATGTAATAAACCCAAAAACTAAATCTGATCAAATATTATTACATGTCAATTGTCTAGGGGAGCCTCACTAGAGTGTGTCTGTGTGTGTACCTGTAGTTCCTGTACCCATGTGTTTTTTTTGTGTGTGTGTGTGTGTGTGTGTGTGTGTGTGTGTGTGTACTCACACTCCACAGCGCTGCAGATCTGATAGGCCATGTGTCTCACCTGCTCCAGTGTGTATGGAATGTAATTATTCTGCTTCAGGAAGTCGAATGTGCTGAGAGACAACAACTCAAAACTGATACACACGTGACCACCGTACTGAAACCAACCGTACATACACACACACAACCTGGGGGTGAGACAGAGACAGAGAGACACACAGATAGAGACGGGCAGAGAGAGAGAGAGAGAGAGAGAGAGAGAGAGAGAGAGCGAGAGGGTTAATTAAATGTATTAAACTCATGTTTGTGTATTCATTAGTGTAATAAACTCACTGTTTGTTTTCTGGATCTTTCTCTTTGATTTTCTCCAAAACATTTATTTCCAGTCGAGCTGCTTCTTTGTATTTCTCCACATTTTTAATAATCTTCAGAGCAACATGAGAGCCTTGTCTACACACACACACACACACACACACACACAAATAGACCATAAAATAACTCAAAATGTACAGCTGAGGACAAAAGATTATATACCCCTAGGCTAAAGACATTCAAACTTAATATTTCGCTCCACACTCAACTCCACACACTCCACTTTACCTTCTGTGTTAAGTCAGTTAGTGTATATACTTTATTTCCATGAGAGGTTATTTCAAAATAATAGCTAAGACACAGATTTATTTCAGCTTTTAGTTACTATATCAGATTTACAGTGGGTTAAAGTTTTACATAAAAGCGTGTGTGTGTGTGTGTGTGTTTGTGTGTGTGTGAGAGAGAGAGAGAGAGAGAGAGAGAGAGAGACTAGAACTGACCTGTGATGGTCAATGCACTGCACCACTTTGCCAAAAGTCCCCTCCCCCAAGGTACTCACAATCTCATCTACACGCACACACACACACACACACACACACACACAACTCAGTTGCATAATGTACAGGATATCCAAGATGCACTGCAGTGTGTAAAGTGGTCTGTGGTCCAGTGTAGGGAACAGGGTGTGATTGGGTCACAGCCTGTAACCCCAGGCCAGGGGTAGCTCAGTGGTTAAACTATTCAACTACTGATCAGAAGGCTGTGAGTTCAAATCCCAGCACTGACACTGAGCAAGGTCCTTAACCCTCAACTGCTCAGCTGTATAAAAATGAGATAAATTGAAGTCGCTCTGGATAAGGGTGCCTGCCAAATGACATGAATGAACACTTTGTAGGGGAGAGTGGGGTAAGCTGTCCCACCACCTGTATCTGGGTAGCCATTCACAATATTTGTCATGTGACCCTAAATTTAGTTTGCGTTCTCCATTTTCATCTTGCCATGGAAAGAAGAACCATGTGGATGAAGTGGTAAGCATAATTGTTCACAAAAAACTGTTTTTTGCCTGTCAAAAGTTTTTTTTTTTTTTTTGGCATATCAGGAATACTCAGTCTCACATCAAAAGTAATTTATCTCAGTTTAAAAATTTATATCAGATATGTTGATGAACTGGCAGCGTGTAAAAACCTGTAAGTAAATTAACAAAAGTGTAGCTCTGGGTTGTTAGACTATGCACCTTCCCCAAAATGGTGGCTGTGGGGCAAAAGAAGCCAGAGCCTTGGGGGTAAGTTCAGCCGGTGGTTCATCTTACCCTCTCATGTTTACATGAAGTTAAGTCAAATATTTGGTGTTTCACTTAGTGTTGCATCCTAACAATGAATAACTGACATTATATTTCCTGTTTTAGATGTAGCATAACAGCTGTCATAATTACAGAAGAAAAACAGATAGGGGCTGCACAAGGGAGGAAAATCCATCAGAAAAGTGTCAAAAGAAAGAAAGACTGATAGGTTAAAGCTTTCGCAGACATCTACAAAAGGTAGAGGATGGGAAGACATTAACCTGCTGGACACAAAGGAACCTCTGAAGCGAAGAAGATATTTAGGGAAGACAGAGAAAGAGCTTGCAGACCACATGAAAAAAACCTTTCTGACAGGTTCTATGGCCTCACTACAAAGAAATGGTGTGAAGTAGCATTTAAACTGGCAAAAAGGAACAACATTCCAGTAGCCAGCATCTGGACAGAGAATGGTTTGGCAGGTTAGTCTGAATGTACAGGACAGGCAAGGCTTTGTGAGTGCAACATAAAAAATGCAGTCCACAAAGTTAAACTGAGTGACTCTAAACTCTTTTACTGTAGGTGGAGATTAGTTTGAGGGCTTTAAGACACACCACCATCTTGCCTGCTGTTTACCTGAAGCAACATCTATAGGGAGGGCTACAGCCTTTACCAGGACCACTGTGGGAGAATTCTTTAACAATCTTGGCAAAGTGAAAGATAGGTATAAAAACAAAACACATAACTATCCTACTTAAAGATTCAAACTTGTTTATGGTTAAATTAAGTATAATATAAGTAAAACACGCAAGCAAGTAGGTTCGTTACGTCTGCTGAACGAGGAGAGCTCCTGACGGTGCTGTGTGCAGTCAGTGCTATACGCAGCTCAATCCATCCATGCTGATTTTCCCAAGAATGAGATACAAAGAGGACTTCATTACAGGAGCACCTGCAGGACTCATGGATCAGTTATTATCAGTTATACTTTAATATCTGGTTAATACGATAGTTAGTAACACTTTTCTCTGATGTCTAAACTTACCCCTAACATGAGGCACGTTGAGCCACGAGACCACTTTTTTGTGACCCCATATTTTGTTGTCTATTCGAGGTAGGCATACTGCTAAGGTTTCAACTGACGACTCACATCCTGACCTTGTGCTGTATGCATTAGTTTTATTCCTGTCTCATATTCCCTTGGCTAATGGCTCACCTTACCCCACTCTCCCCTACTGAAACCGCTCTCTGTTATTTGAGGCTGCAGTAGGAAGCAGGTCAAAGGTCAGAGGTCACAATTCAATGCATTGAGTGAGATGTGAAAGTTTGATTTTACTCACATCTGTCCTGCAGCATATATCCATCCTGATACAGAAGGTGACCATCATCATCATCATCACCACGTCTCACACTGTGCTAGGACACACACACACAAGCACACATTTATACACACACACACACACACACGTATACACACACTATGTAATTAAACTGTATAACACACACAGAGTCGACCAGAGAGAGAAAACAAGCACCCAAACTGACAGCAACACAACAGTGTGTTTGCACAGTTACTTACACATGGGCAGAAGCAGCTCAGAAATCCTTTACATGCTGAATACACACCTGTAACACCCATCTCTCTCTGTCTCAAACACACACACACACACACACACAAAACCAGCACAGAGAGAGACAAGAGAAACAGAGAGGAAAGTGAAGGAGAAGTAAATGTGTGTGTGTGCGCATGTCATGAGTCTTGGTCTAATTTTAAACTGCACACACACACACACACACACACAGATTCATGTCTTGTGAGCCTAAGACTCAAAGATCTGATTACACACACACACACACAACCTCTTTCCTTTCCCATGGGTAACTACTGTGTAGGCTGTGTCTCAAATCACACACTACTCATTACACTATGTGTAGTGTGTGTAGTATGTGTGTGTGTGTGTGTGTGTGTGACATTAATATGCCTATACAGAGCACTGAAAGCAGTTGGGGACGCAGCCCTGAATTCCGGCTGAACGTGCATGGGACAGTGAGCAGCACCGGGTCGGCTCAGTGAAACGGTCCTCTCTCCTTTCTTCTTTACGCTCTACACATTGGACCTTCAGCAACTCTTCAGCTCCTGCAGAAGATCTCTGATGACTGATGACAGTTAAGTTGCTGTTAACTGTGAAAACAACCTGCAGCTTAACATTAGGAAGACAAATGAAGTGGTGATTACAGAGTCTGTAAGACCAGGAACCATTACAGGGGAGGAGGTAAAGGTAGTGCAGGTCCTACAGGTGCTTTGGGGTCTACATGAACTGCAGATTGGAATGGACAGACAACACCTATGCGCTATACAGCAAAGGCCAGAGCAGGGTCTTCTTCCTACAGAGGCTCAGGTCCTTCAGTGTGTGCAGCAGACTACTAGCGTTTCTCTTACCAGTCATTTGTGGCCAGCGTTCTTTCCTATGGTGTGGTCATCACTGCAGGAGATGCCAAGCACCTCAATAAGCTGATCAGAAATCCACCTCCATCACAGCACTGACTCTGGACTCATGGGAGACAGTTTCAGAGAAGAGGATGACAGCAAACCTGGAAATCATCATGAACATTTCTGCCCATCTTCTCCACGGTGCTTCTCCAGGAGCACCTTTACCTCGCCGCTCATTCAGCCACAATGCTCTCCTCGGGGTTGTTTCTGCCATCAGACTCCACAACACCTCCTCTCAACCGGACAGAATAACAGGGCAGAATTCATTCATATACATAAAAATACACACTCATATACAGGATCCCACACACACTAAACCCACTCCATCCTCCCTGCCGCATGATCTTTTACACTTAGGGTCTGAAATTATACTCTCAAATTAATCTCTGGTGAGCCGAGCAATTTTTATTGATCAGTGTGCGAGTTGTTCAATAACACGTCATTGTCATGTAAATAAAACAGCTTATTTCTTTACAGACATGTTTTTACAGACGTGTTTTTACAGACAGGTGTTTTTACAGACAGGTGTTTTTACAGACGTGTTTTTACAGACAGGTGTTTTTAAAGACGTGTTTTTACAGACAGGTGTT
>NC_069710.1:105000-112500 GCF_027358585.1 Pangasianodon hypophthalmus
ACACACATATAAGGGCACTGTTAAGTAAAAAACAGTATAAATGTGGTACAGTAGTGTTCACACAGTCAGGTGTGTGTGCGTGTGTGTGTGTGTGTGTGCGTGTGTGCGCTCTCACCGTGAACCTGTCGGCGGCGTGCAGGTGTGTGAGGAGACGGTACCACCAAGTCAACACCGACACCGAGTCACCAGCGACACCGAGTCACCACCGACACCGAGTCACCAGCGACACCGAGTCACCACCGACACCGAGTCACCAGCGACACCGAGTCACCAGCGACACCGAGTCAACACCGACACCGAGTCACCAGCGACACCGAGTCAACACCGACACCGAGTCACCAGCGACACCGAGTCAACACCGACACCGAGTCACCAGCGACACCGAGTCAACACCGACACCGAGTCAACACAGAGTCAACACTGAACCACTTCACTATAAATCAGACAATAACGCAACTATGAGGTCAATAAAACAGAGAAATAATTTACAGACACTAATCTGAAGAGAAGTCTGTTGTTCTGCCTTCATCATCATCATCATCCTCCTGTTACAGTGCTTAAGAATTGCTACTAAACTCTTTTTAAATGAGTTAAACTGTATTACATCGTATTAATGACTAAGAAAATAAATGTCTGAATTAAACTCTCATAATTAAGTCTCATAATAATAATAATAATGTGACACACACACGTGCGCGTTTCTGGATCAGACTACGCCGTGTGCTGTAGCTGCCGCTTCTCAGAGCTTTTTATTTTCTGAGTTTAGCATGTTTGATGTTTGTTTTCTGTTTTATTGTTTTAACGTTCTTGGTCGTTAGTTCAGTTTGTCCGCTGGTCGTCTGTTGTGGGCGGAGCTCCAGACCCAAGAGTGAGCGGCGGATTTCCCCGGGCCTTGATCTAACATGTGTGACGTGTGTTTGTCTGCTGGCCGCGGACTGAATGCAGCACCTGCTCACAGTCAGCGTGGAGTCTGGTGCCGTGATTCTGAGCGGACCTGGAGCTGCTCTGCTCTCTGCTCAGCTCTGCAGATCCATGGATCAGTGTACAGACTGGTGGTGTCCAGTGACCACTGAGGCTTTGTGAGTAGTGAAGGTGGTGCTGCAGGTGTGAGGGTGGTGAAGGTGGTGCTGCAGGTGAGAGGGTGGTGAAGGTGGTGCTGCAGGTGTGAGGGTGGTGAAGGTGGTGCTGCAGGTGAGAGGGTGGTGAAGGTGGTGCTGCAGGTGTGAGGGTGGTGAAGGTGGTGCTGCAGGTGTGAGGGTGGTGGAGCAGGTGAGAGGGTGGTGAAGGTGGTGCTGCAGGTGTGAGGGTGGTGAAGGTGGTGCTGCAGGTGAGAGGGTGGTGAAGGTGGTGCAGCAGGTGAGAGGGTGGTGAAGGTGGTGCTGCAGGTGAGAGGGTGGTGAAGGTGGTGCAGCAGGTGAGAGGGTGGTGAAGGTGGTGCAGGTGAGAGGGTGGTGAAGGTGGTGCTGCAGGTGAGAGGGTGGTGAAGGTGGTGCAGCAGGTGTGAGGGTGGTGAAGGTGGTGCAGCAGGTGAGAGGGTGGTGAAGGTGGTGGTGTTTGTTTCTGTAATTATGATTGTGTTATTGTGTTTCTTATACCTGTAAAGTGACCTTGGGCTTGTAAATATTTATTATTTATTTAAACATTTAAACATTTATTTAATATTTATTATTTATTTAAAATATTTATTCTTTATTTAAACAAACATAAGAAATTAAAGTTGTAATAATAGAAAGTCTCTTTAACACAAACTTATTTATGACGTTCACTTCTATAAAATATTAAAATCTGTACAAATAAGTAAGAAAAAGACTCGAATCACTTCAGTGTACCGAACTAATGACTCGACTCCCTCAGGCACTGGAGCTCTAACCTCAGCATCACACCACGTCGCTAATAAACGCTGTGTGTGTGTGTGTGTGTGTGTGTGTGTGTGTGTTTACTCACCATGCTGCTGCTGTTGTGTATATGAATCTCGCGCTGTCAACCCTGCGTCACTTCCGTCAGTGTTACTAAACAGCGCACGAGCCAGGGCGCGCGGTTTCCGCAGGTACCGGGAGAAGCGCGCGGCGTCGTGTGTGTGGTTTAATAGTAACGGGTGTGTGTTAGTGAGTGTGTGTAATCCAGCCGCTCTGTAACACACACTCGTGTTAAACAGCCGCGTGAGGACACATCTACCACATCTCAGCGCCATTACTCTGTCCTGTACTGCCTCTGTGCTCTCTACTTCCGCTTCCGGGTTGTTGCGAGAAGCGTGAATACAAAAGTGCAGCGCAGCTTCAGCGCCATCTGAAGGCGTGAAAACACATCATGTGTTCACATTCAAATCATTATTCATTACGGATATTATTATTATTATTATTATCATTATTATTATTATTATTATTATTATTATCATTATTATTATTATTATTATTATTATTATTATTATTATTAAATCTCTTCCCCATCCCGAAGCCACTCAGGATCACAGCACAGGTTCATTTCATCCAGCTACTCAGTTATTAGGTACATCACAACCACGGTTCTCAGAGCGGGTTCTCTGAAGCACTTAGTTACAGCAGTGAAGATCACAACATTCATTAAAGGCTCGGCGTGACTCTTACAGAGCGGCTCGGCGAGACTCTTACAGAGCGGCTCGGCGAGACTCTTACAGAGCGGCTCGGCGTGACCCGGACAGAGCGGCTCGGCGTGACTCTTACAGAGCGGCTCGGCGTGACCCGGACAGAGCGGCTCGGCGTGACTCTTACAGAGCGGCTCGGCGTGACCCGGACAGAGCGGCTCGGCGTGACTCTTACAGAGCGGCTCGGCGTGACTCTTACAGAGCGGCTCGGCGAGACTCTTACAGAGCGGCTCGGCGTGACCCGGACAGAGCGGCTCGGCGTGACTCTTACAGAGCGGCTCGGCGTGACCCGGACAGAGCGGCTCGGCGTGACCCGGACAGAGTGGCTCGGCGTGACTCTTACAGAGCGGCTCGGCGAGACTCTTACAGAGCGGCTCAGTGTCCACCGGAAATCAGACTGCGTGTAAGTGGAGCCCAGTGTGAGAACCACAGCATTAACACACACACACAGAGTAATGATTAAGAAGTGTGTTTTATTTCAGCTTCCTCAGGTGTGTGTGTGTGTGTGCGTGTGGCCATGGTGCTGTAAAAACACTGTGTAAGAAATGAAGCAGATTTCACAACATTCACATCAGCACTCTCGTCCAAATACTAGAGGGGCGGAGCCACTATGTCATTATGAACCATAAGCAGGTGACATGGTGCTGACTCCGCCCACCAAACTCCACACTGCTCATGACTAGCCCCTCCCACTCCCCTCCCCCTCCCCGACCACACCTCTGATCTGAGTGTTAGGAAAAAAACTAATTCATATTAAAGCCACAAACTTTCATGCATTAATATGCATGTGTGTGTGTGTGTGTGTGTGTGTGTGTGTGTGTGTGTGTGTGTTATATGAATTTATTAGCCAGGCTGTTAATGTTCTCGCGTGAGAACTCATCACACTCCACTGCACACAGACATTCAAACAGCCGTGTGATCTGTCTCCTCTCATCTGAGTCCATCAGCATCAGAACCACCTACACACACACACACACACACACACACACACACATATAAGGGCACTGTTAAGTAAAAAACAGTATAAATGTGGTACAGTAGTGTTCACACAGTCAGGTGTGTGTGCGTGTGTGTGTGTGTGTGTGCGTGTGTGCGCTCTCACCGTGAACCTGTCGGCGGCGTGCAGGTGTGTGAGGAGACGGTACACCAGCCCGGGCTCAGTGGGCAGGATGTGTGTGTGCAGTGTGTGTATGATGAAGCTGAGTGTGTGTGTATCCAGCTGTGTGCTGATGTGGTGAGGGAGGGTGTGAGGTGACACACTTCTCAGGAGCCGGGCACACGCCGCCAGATCGCCACGGCAACGGGCCGCGTTCAACACCTGGCCAAACTCAAAGGCATTAGCTGGACTGGAGGTCATTACTTCATCACCAACATCAGCACCACCTTCATCCTCATCATCATCAGCACCATCATCATCAGCACCATCTTCATCCTCATCATCTTCATCTTCACTCTCCACCTGCACACACACACACACACAGGTATGAGTGTTTAACTGGACACACTAGCTAACGATTAATCACACACACACACACACACACACACACACCTCTTCTATGTTGATGCGCCTGCGTGTTTGGGATGGACCACTGATGGGCGGAGCCTCTGTGTGTAGCGGTATCTCCATTGTGGGTGGACACTGTTTGGTGGGTGGAGTTTTCACGGTGGGCGGAGTCTCTGTGTTGGGACGAGTTTTCATAGTGAGCACAGTGTGTGTGTTGTTTGTGGTTTGTGATGAGGGCAGAGTCTCAGTACCGTCATGTCGAGCTGATATTGGGACAAATGGAACCTCTGGCAGTTTTGTTCTCCAATCAGATCCATCCTGCTCCATCAGAACCTGAGTGAGCCTAGATATAACACACACACACACAAACACACAGCTCCTCACTGAACATCTGCTTAATATCATTTACAATGTGGAGCATCAACTTTATTTACACCATACCATAACCAACTTTTCCAGTGACGTGTGTGTGTGTTACCTGTTGACATGCTGCTGTACACTGTGTGTGTTGTGTGTTTGTTGTACAGTTCTGTAATCCACATAAGCGAGTCGAAACTTTTCCAGAGTCTCAAACGCCATTGCTCGCCTCAACAGAGCTTTCACACCGAACGGCTTCAGCTGCAGAGCTCTGATACACACACCCGGGCACACACACACACACACACACAGATACAAACACGCACGCATACACACACACACACACACACACACACACACACAGATACAAACACGCACGCATACACACACACACACACACACAGATACAAACACGCACGCATACACAGGCACACACAAAATCATAGTTTATGGTTGTATATGGATGGGGGATTAGGGTGGGTAGAATTGTTCACTATAACACAGGGTGTAGGGTGTAGGATATAAAATATAAGATGTAGGGTTTAGGGTGTAGGGTATAGGGTGTAGAGTGTAGGATGTAGGGTGTTGGGTGTAGGGTATAGACTGTAGGGTGTAGGGTGTAGGGTATAGACTGTAGGGTGTAGACTGTAGGGTGTAGGGTGTAGGGTATAGACTGTAGGGTGTAGGGTATAGACTGTAGGGTGTAGACTGTAGGGTGTAGGGTGTAGGGTATAGACTGTAGGGTGTAGGGTATAGACTGTAGGGTATAGACTGTAGGGTGTAGGGTGTAGGGTATAGACTGTAGGGTGTAGGGTATAGACTGTAGGGTGTAGGGTATAGACTGTAGGGTGTTGGGTGTAGGGTATAAACTGTAGGGTGTAGGGTGTAGGGTATAGACTGTAGGGTATAGACTGTAGGGTATAGGGTGTAGGGTATAGACTGTAGGATATAGACTGTAGGGTGTAGGGTATAGACTGCAGGGTGTAGGGTGTAGGGTGTAGACTGTAGGGTGTAGGGTGTAGGGTATAGACTGTAGGGTGTAGGGTATAGACTGTAGGGTATAGACTGTAGGGTATAGGGTATAGACTGTAGGGTGTAGGGTATAGGGTGTAGGATGTAGGGTGTTGGGTGTAGGGTATAGACTGTAGGGTGTAGGGTGTAGGGTATAGACTGTAGGGTATAGACTGTAGGGTATAGGGTGTAGGGTGTAGGGTATAGACTGTAGGGTATAGACTGTAGGGTATAGACTGTAGGGTGTAGGGTGTAGGGTATAGACTGTAGGGTGTAGGGTGTAGACTGTAGGGTGTAGGGTATAGACTGTAGGGTATAGACTGTAGGGTATAGGGTGTAGGGTGTAGACTGTAGGGTGTAGGGTGTAGACTGTAGGGTGTAGGGTGTAGGGTATAGACTGTAGGGTGTAGGGTGTAGACTGTAGGATGTAGGGTGTTGGGTGTAGGGTATAGACTGTAGGGTGTAGGGTGTAGACTGTAGGATGTAGGGTGTTGGGTGTAGGGTATAGACTGTAGGGTATAGGGTGTAGGGTGTAGGGTATAAACTGTAGGGTATAGACTGTAGGGTGTAGGGTGTAGGGTATAGACTGTAGGGTGTAGGGTGTAGACTGTAGGGTGTAGGGTGTAGGGTATAGACTGTAGGGTATAGACTGTAGGGTATAAGGTGTAGGGTGTAGGGTATAGACTGTAGGGTGTAGGGTATAGACTGTAGGGTATAGACTGTAGGGTATAGGGTATAGGATTTAGGGTATAGACTGTAGAGTGTAGGGTATAGGGTGTAGGGTGTAGGGTATAGACTGTAGGGTATAGACTGTAGGGTATATGGTGTAGGGTGTAGGGTATAGACTGTAGGGTGTAGGGTATAGGGTATAGACTGTAGGGTGTAGGGTGTAGACTGTAGGGTGTAGGGTGTAGGGTATAGACTGTAGGGTGTAGACTGTAGGGTGTAGGGTGTAGGGTATAGACTGTAGGGTATAGACTGTAGGGTATAAGGTGTAGGGTGTAGGGTATAGACTGTAGGGTGTAGGGTATAGACTGTAGGGTATAGACTGTAGGGTATAGGGTATAGGATTTAGGGTATAGACTGTAGAGTGTAGGGTATAGGGTGTAGGGTGTAGGGTATAGACTGTAGGGTATAGACTGTAGGGTATATGGTGTAGGGTGTAGGGTATAGACTGTAGGGTGTAGGGTATAGACTGTAGGGTGTAGGGTGTAGGGTATAGACTGTAGGGTATAGACTGTAGGGTGTAGGGTATAGACTGTAGGGTATAGGGTGTAGGGTATAGACTGTAGGGTATAGGGTGTAGGGTTTAGGGTATAGACTGTAGGGTGTAGGGTATAGGGTGTAGACTGTAGGGTGTAGGGTATAGGGTGTAGACTGTAGGGTGTAGACTGTAGGGTGTAGGGTGTAGGGCTCACCGGCAGCAGTCTGACACACACTCAGTACACTGTCCCATCTTCAGGAAGCATGCAGCTCTGTTACAGTACAGAACAAACATTTCCTCCTCACTGTACACACCTGCAGTCAAAACACACACACACACACACACACACACACAGACAGACAGGGTCAGGGCACACAGTGAGTGTGTGTGTCTGTGTGTGTGTGTGTGTGTGTGTGTGTACCTGATTGTGTTAAGTGTTGTGATGCTGTGTGTGTGAGTGTGTGTGTGAGTGTGTGAGTGTGTGTGTGAGTGTGTGTGAGTGTGTGTGAGTGAGTGTGTGTGAGTGTGTGAGTGAGTGTGAGTGTGTGTGAGTGTGTGTGTGAGTGTGTGTGTGTGTGTGAGTGTGTGTGTGTGAGTGTGTGTGAGCGTGAGTGTGAGTGTGTGTGAGTGTGTGTGTGTGAGTGTCTGTGTGTGTGTGTGAGTGTGTGTGAGTGTGTGTGTGAGTGTGTGTGTGTGTGTGTGAGTGTGAGTGTGTGTGTGAGTGTGTGTGTGAGTGTGTGTGAGTGTGTGTGTGTGAGTGTGTGTGAGTGTGTGCGTACCTGATTGTGTAAGTGTTGTGATGCC
>NC_069710.1:122500-125000 GCF_027358585.1 Pangasianodon hypophthalmus
CTCAAACATCTAAACACCTCAAACATCTAAACATCTCAAACATCTAAACATCTCAAACACCTCAAACATCTCAAACATCTAAACATCTCAAACACCTCAAACATCTAAACATCTCAAATATCTCAAACATCTCAAACATCTCAAACACCTGAAACATCTCAAACACCTCAAACATCTAAACATCTCAAACACCTCAAACACCTCAAACATCTAAACATCTCAAACACCTCAAACATCTAAACATCTCAAATATCTCAAACATCTCAAACATCTCAAACACCTGAAACATCTCAAACACCTCAAACATCTAAACATCTCAAACACCTCAAACACCTCAAACATCTAAACATCTCAAACACCTCAAACATCTCAAACATCTAAACATCTCAAACACCTCAAACATCTAAACATCTCAAATATCTCAAACATCTCAAACATCTCAAACACCTGAAACATCTCAAACACCTCAAACATCTAAACATCTCAAATATCTCAAACATCTCAAACATCTCAAACACCTGAAACATCTCAAACACCTCAAACATCTAAACATCTCAAACACCTCAAACATCTCAAACATCTGAAACACCTGAAACACCTCTAACATCTCAAACATCTAAACATCTCAAACATCTAAACTCCTCAAACACCTCAAACATCTCAAACACCTCAAACATCTAAACATCTCAAACACCTCAAACATCTCAAACACCTCAAACATCTAAACACCTCAAACATCTCAAACATCTAAACAACTCAAACACCTCAAACATCTTAAACACCTCAAACATCTCAAAACACCTCAAACATCTCAAACACCTCAAACATCTCAAACATCTCAAACACCTCAAACATCTCACACACCTCAAACATCTCAAACACCTCAAACATCTAAACACCTCAAACATCTAAACATCTCAAACACCTCAAACATCTCAAACATCTAAACATCTCAAACACCTCAAACATCTAAACATCTCAAATATCTCAAACATCTCAAACATCTCAAACACCTCAAACATCTCAAACACCTGAAACATCTCAAACACCTGAAACATCTAAACATCTCAAACACCTCAAACACCTCAAACACCTCAAACATCTCAAACACCTCAAACATCTCAAACATCTCAAACACCTCAAACATCTAAACATCTCAAACACCTCAAACATCTCAAACATCTGAAACACCTGAAACACCTCTAACATCTCAAACATCTAAACATCTCAAACAACTAAACTCCTCAAACACCTCAAACATCTCAAACACCTCAAACATCTAAACATCTCAAACACCTCAAACATCTCAAACACCTCAAACATCTAAACACCTCAAACATCTAAACAACTCAAACACCTCAAACATCTTAAACACCTCAAACATCTCAAAACACCTCAAACATCTCAAACATCTCAAACACCTCAAACATCTAAACATCTCAAATATCTCAAACATCTAAACATCTCAAACACCTCAAACATCTCAAACACCTCAAACATCTCAAACACCTCAAACATCTCAAACATCTAAACATCTCAAATATCTCAAACATCTCAAACACCTCAAACATCTCAAACACCTGAAACATCTCAAACACCTCAAACATCTAAACATCTCAAACACCTCAAACACCTCAAACATCTCAAACACCTCAAACATCTCAAACATCTCAAACACCTCAAACATCTAAACATCTCAAACACCTCAAACATCTCAAACATCTGAAACACCTGAAACACCTCTAACATCTCAAACATCTAAACATCTCAAACATCTAAACTCCTCAAACACCTCAAACATCTCAAACACCTCAAACATCTAAACATCTCAAACACCTCAAACATCTCAAACACCTCAAACATCTAAACACCTCAAACATCTCAAACATCTAAACAACTCAAACACCTCAAACATCTTAAACACCTCAAACATCTCAAAACACCTCAAACATCTCAAACATCTCAAACACCTCAAACATCTCAAACATCTAAACACCTCAAACATCTCAAACACCTCAAACACCTGAAACATCTCAGCTTTATATCTGCTTTTACAGATCTACTGTAACTATAATACAGACCATAACAGTGTAACATACTGTAACAGGGGAAGACGCCCCCTGCTGCTCATTAACTGAAACACTGAGAGAGCACTGCGCCCCCTGCTGCTCATTAACTGAAACACTGAGAGAGAGAGCTGCGCCCCCTGCTGCTCATTAACTGAAACACTGAGAGAGCGCTGCGCCCCCTGCTGCTCATTAACTGAAACACTGAGAGAGCGCTGCGCCCCCTGCTGCTCATTAACTGAAACACTGAGAGAGAGAGCTGCGCCCCCTGCTGCTCATTAACTGAAACACTGAGAGAGAGAGCTGCGCCCCCTGCTGCTCATTAACTGAAACACTGAGAGAGCGCTGCGCCCCCTGCTGCTCATTAACTGAAACACTGAGAGAGAGCTGCGCCCCCTGCTGCTCATTAACTGAAACACTGAGAGAGCGAGCTG
>NC_069710.1:130000-132500 GCF_027358585.1 Pangasianodon hypophthalmus
TCACTGCTCTTCAGTCTCTCCTCCTTCACTGCTCTTCAGTCTCTCCTCCTTCACTGCTCCTCCCTCTCTCCTCCTTCACTGCTCCTCCCTGTAACTCTGTCCCTGTGATGTGTCTCTACACCTCATACACAGCTGGTGATGGAGAGAGCTCCTGTACGATTCCACTCAGTGCCTGGATGTAGGAGACTCACTAGTGTTAGCCTGTTAATGCAGTTTGTAAACGTGTGTGTGTTTCTTTTCCAAATGTCTAAGATTTTTTTTTTTTTCCTAAAAATAAGATCATTTTTTATTGATTAAATGTTTATTGATGAGCTTATTTTTTTCACTGATGAATCTACTTTAATCTTGTTTTATTGATGAGATGGAGTTTTTTACTTTAATGTGTTATGAATGTTTTTTTTCATTAGTAAAAGTTTATCTCTAAAATCTGAAGCATGTTTATTTTTTTCTTCCAGCATTAGAGTGAGTCGCGTCCCTCGTTCACTAGCTGTAGGGACCCTAACTAGGAGACATGGAGAGTGCAGGCTGCGTTCAGAAACCCATCCATCACCCAACCTGCGGCGTCGGACACGCACACGGTGACGACGCGTGGACGCGTGGAGAGGAGCGCGTCCACTTCAGCACGGCGGACACGCCCAAGGAGAATATGTCCAGCTCCCAGAGACGGGGGAGAGACAGACACTACCTGTCTCACTCTCAGTGGTGTGAGACTCCCAAACTGACCAGGAAGGACGTGTCTCTGCGCAGACGTCTCCTCACGTCCAAATCCATGACCGTGGTGAAGACACCGAGCTGCAGGGACGCATGCACACATGGAGCGTCGGAGTCTCCGGACGTCCTCCTGAGGGGTCCGCTCTCCTACAGCACGCTGAGGTCAGACGCAGTGACCACTTCCTGCATGAAGCGCCGTCTGGTGTTCTCCCAGGCTGTGACGTCCACGCTGGAGGACGGGGGGGACGGGGCGAGCCCCCCTCTGTCTGAGCCTGACTTGGATGAGAGCATCATCTCGGGGCTGTTGCCGTCGGAGACGCCGGAGATGCTGCGGGAACGAGACAGCTTCCGGACCCCTGTGACCCGTCTGGTCGCCGATCTGTCTGAGAGCCTGAGCGTGCTGAGCACTCCTTCGCGCACTCCGCTCTCCGGACTGGACGCGGCTGAGGACAGCGGCTTCGGCTCACTGCGATTGGACGGCTCGGAGGACGGCAGTGATGACGGCTCTTTCCAGGAGGGGGCGCCGCAGGTCGCGTTCGGCCGAGACCACCGCCGCTCCAGACTCGAACGCCAGCGCAGACTGTCCACACTCAGGGAGGGCTCACAGTCAGACGACGAGGTCAAAGGTCAGCGCGTGAATGGGCGGGGCCTAAAGCTGGAGGAAGAGGTGTTTGCAGAGACTCCACCCCTTAGGGCGATGCAACGCGACCTGTCGCTCACTCCTGCGCTGCAGGCCATGGAGGCCCTCAGCCGCTCCTTCACTCTGTCACACGACCTCTCACACGACCCCGACCAGCCAATCACAGCACGCCTGCCGCTCTCACACCTGATTGGCCGGAAGATGGGTTTAGGCAAGTTGGATGTTCTCACCGAGCTCCATGTGAGGAACCTGCACCACGTCTTGTCCTCGATCCTGCAGCTGCTCTCCACCAGAGACATACACACGTGAGTGACACCCGCGTGCGCTCGCACGCACACGTGAGTCGCATGCACCCCATTTCTAGCGCCACCATTGGGTCAGATTTGGGTCTAATTCGGAAGTATTTTTATTGTCAAATTTTGAACCGTTTGTACAAAGCCTAATGTACAATGTAATGTAATGTAATGTACAAAGCCTAATTAGATTTTCTGCCATCTTGGATTTTTTTTTTCTTTTTTTTTTCACTATTTCTCTTACAAATTTTGTCCGATCATCACCATATTTGGCAAACGTCATCTTCAGAGTAAGCCTCACAAAAATTATCAAAAGAATTTAGATTTGCTGTATCTCAGCAACGATTTTGCACACTGACACAAAACTTGGTAGGCATCTTCAGGACCATGACCTGAGGCTATACAACAAAATTCGTGCCATCACCACCTACTGGTCAAAAATGACAATAACATGCCAATAATGCTTACATCTAACTGCCATTTGCCTCCCCCACATTTTGTCCGATCTTCACCACATTTGGCTCACATCATCTTGACACCTGTTTAAACAATGCTGCAGCAGCAACGCCACGCTGCTGCCCATCTGTTCCTCTAGACCTTTACTCCTACAGTCAGAGAATTCCTCACTGTCCGTGGTCTAAACACACACATCATGAGAACACTACAAATCACTCCTGAATCCCTTTGCCTGAAGTTATGGCTCTGCTTTCCTCTGATTTTCTCAGGCAGCAACTGTAGCGTATTTATGAATGTGAGTCTGGGTGCTTGGCCCCCCGAAAATGCAACTTGCAGCTTTAATTATTATTGATATTATTCTGTTGATTTAAATATTGACGAGGCAGAAAGACACCACATA
>NC_069710.1:137500-150000 GCF_027358585.1 Pangasianodon hypophthalmus
ACACAATTATACACACAAACATGATTCCTGACAACACACAGAATAAAATTAGCTATGGTTCTTTTCACTCCAGTTCTCTTTGCAGAACAGACAATACTCCACAAACAATCCATCACCACGTTCTATCTTATTCCTATTTTCTCATTTCCGTATGAAAGAGCACAGATCTACACTGTTAATAATAATAATAATACGTTTTGTTTATATACTTTCCACTGACAGCTCTTGGGAAAATGTGGCTTGGGGATCAGGTGTTTCAGAGGGGATCTCTCCAGGTGAAAGGTAGTGTAATGTGTGAGCCTCGTCTGTGAGTGATGGTGTAGTGTGAGTAAACTGTGGAGTGTGTGCAAACTGTGGAGTGTGTGTTGTTGTGCAGTGTGTGTTATTGCGTAGTGTGTGTTGTGTAGTGTTATTGTGTAGTGTGTGTAAACTGTGTAGTGTGTGCAAACTGTGGAGTGTGTGTTGTTGTGTAGCGTGTTATTGTGTAGTGTGTGTAAACTGTGTAGTGTGTGTTGTTGTGTAGTGTGTTATTGTGTAGTGTGTTTAAACTGTGTAGTGTGTGTAGTGTGTGTTATTGTGTAGTGTTATTGTGTAGTGTGTGTAAACTGTGGAGTGTGTTGTTGTGTAGCGTGTTATTGTGTAGTGTGTGTAAACTGTGTAGTGTGTGTTGTTGTGTAGTGTGTTATTGTGTAGTGTGTGTTATTGTGTAGTGTGTGTAGTGTGTTATTGTGTAGTGTGTGTAAACTGTGTAGTGTGTGTTATTGTGTAGTGTGTGTAAACTGCGTAGTGTGTGTTGTTGTGTAGTGTGTTATTGTGTAGTGTGTGTAAACTGTGTAGTGTGTGTAGTGTGTTATCGTGTAGTGTGTGTAAACTGTGTAGTGTGTGTTGTTGTGTAGTGTGTTATTGTGTAGTGTGTGTAAACTGTGTAGTGTGTGTTATTGTGTAGTGTGTGTTATTGTGTAGTGTGTGTTATTGTGTAGTGTTAGCAGGTCAGTCTGTGTAAACGGTTTTATTGGTTAAAGACCTGGCGCATTAGTACAGAATTCTGTGATGTCACAGGCGTGTGCGCGTGTGTGTGTGTGTGTGTGTGTGTATTGATGGATTCTAAACAGCTCAGCCAATCAGATAAAACCCAAACCGTCTGCCTGATATAAATGTATATGAGAGTGTACTCACAGATGAGCAGATCATCATGAACACCTCAGGAGCACATGAGCAACAAACACTTCTGAAAGTTTCACTTCTTCTGTTATCCCATGAAAACAGTACAACACCTGACACTGCCCCCTAGTGGAGATTAATACCCCTCTCAACCTCTCCCTCCCAATTTCCCCCCCAAAAATACCCCTCTGGTTCACTTTACCCATCCAGCACAGGAGATTCTTCAGGACAGAGGAGTTTACACTTTGTGGTTTCTCAGAAACAAGTTTCATGAGAGAGGATGGTGAGGGAACTGTTGCATCTCTGAGGTTTATGAACATTGCGTCGCTCCAGGAATAGCTCCTCGCCCTCACTATATCCACCGGGGCTCCCTGGAGGAGAGCAGCAGTCTCCCAGGTCCATGTGCAGGTATGACTTGTTAGAGGCCTTTCAGTCAGATTTCCTCACCACAGCACAGAGAAAGTTCTCCTAACAGTAATCAATGACCTCCTCCTCTCTGCAGATTCTGATCTTATTAATCTCTAATCCCACACTGCACCAGTCTCCCAAACCTCTGTTATGAGACCTCTTCCATTTAGTGCTTACATGATTCCCCTTGACTCCTTTACTCACCAACATTTCACTTTTATGCTGATGATACACAGATTTATATCTCTATCAAACCCACAGACCATTTTCACTTGAACAACCTGCTTGCAGTACATTAAACTCTGGCTGATGCTGAACTTTAAGTTAAACTGTGACAAGACTCATTAAAGATCAATCATCGCCACGGTTAATGATCTCTGCCTTGAAATAAACGCCAAAATAATCCCCTTCACCACTGTTTAAAATGTTGGGCTCACTCTTAACTCCACTCTTCTTTACAGCCACACATGACCAAATCAGCTTTCATTACATCACATCCTGAATATTAAGTCACTTTTCTCAGGTCTCCTGCTCAAATCTCTAAACAAACTTCAGTGTTTCCAAAACTCTGCTGCCTGGTGACTCCCACACAGAAATCTGCACAGATCTCTCCTGTTCTTCAGCAAATACACTAACTACCAGTTTCAGCCCACATCCAATCCAAAATTCTTATCATCTCATATAAAGCACTTCATGGACTCGGCCCTTCCTACCTCTCTGAACTTCTCCTGTCCTACACACCAGCCCACTCGCTCAGATCTTCACCTCCTGGTCTTCTTACAGTCACTGAACTCCTCCAGATGGAGCGAGATCCTTCACTGCCACGGGCTGTGGAACGCACTTCCTCAGCGTCTCTGAGACGAGGCTGTACTTAAGCCTTGCCTTATTTTATTATTCCTGTGATTGCTCTGTAAAGCAACCTTTGGGTTTGTGAAAGGCGCTATATAAATAAAACTAATTATTATTATTATTATTATTATTATTATTATAATTATTATTATTATCATTTATAGCTGCTATAATGTAAGTGAGAACAGGATCTGACTTGTTTTACCCACATTCCACAACACTAACTGTAACTATAAATGGATAAAAAGTATAATAAAACAGTTGTAATAGTTGGTAAATTGCTGTGGTATAAGAGGAATAAAACACTTGGGGACGTGCTGTTATAGGAAAATAATCAACTTCCATGTGGGGGCAGTAACTCCACTTCATCACACACACTGGTGTGGATTAATTTTCCAGAACAGCACGACTCTGAGTGTGTTATTCCTCACATATCAGCTTTATCTGTATGCAGTGCAGGGTGTGTGTGTGTGTGTGTGTGTGTGATTTAGTCTCATTAACATCATTAACACACACACACACACACACACACACACACACACACACACACACACCAGTTTGACATCATGATGATGTTTATTGTAGAAATACAGATGTGTGAAACAGACGAGCTCATACAGCAGAAATTCACCTCGATACCAAACTGGTGATTTGGGACACAGCCCACTTGTGCAAGTGTGCAGCATGTCTCTCCAGTGGCTGTCCTAAATCACCACGATGTGCACTACAGCACTGATATAGTGTAGTAAAAGATAGCCCCGCCCACATTCAAAATGGAGTCACACCAGTCTGAGCTGCTACGTCCTAAACCACCATTCTAGTGCGCTAGAGCAGCGACGGAGCACTAGTGTGTTTGGAGTGTGTGATTTGGGACGTAGCAGGACCGGAGGTAGTGTACCTGTAGAGTACTGCTAGATTTGGGACGTGGCCCGTTAGTGTCCGTGAATAAAGCTAGCGCGTTGCGTTGCTACATTTCGTCAGCGTGAGCAGGTTTAGCCGCGTCGACGTCCACCACAGCGCCCCCCCCTGGAGGAGACGGCAAGCCGACGCCCACTGACTCCGCCCCATTTCCCTCAGTCGCAGAGTCGTTTCCTTTCAGCGCATCCTCCTGCAGCAGCACTTCCTGTTTCCTGTCTTCTCTCTGTGAGTCGTCCGTGTCGTAGCGCTCCGCTCGCTGCACGTCCGCCGCTGGCCGAAACTCCGGGGGGAGGTGTTTATCGTCCGCCACGTTCTCAGACGGCACGAGCGGAGATGCTTCATCGTTCAGGATGTTTCTGGAAATCACTGCATGAAGAAAAAAAAAAAAACAGAACTCTGAATTTATTAGAGACATGTGACTTTACTGCACCAATCAGAGGGAAGGAGTGTGTCATGTGACTCTGAGGTGATTGTTATCAGTAATCAGTACCTCCAGTGGGCGTGTACGTGTCGTCTGAGGCTGCAGAGCGCAGACTAAAGGGACGAAAACTTGGGAAAATAATCAACGTTAAAGAGAAGAGCAAAATCTGAAAAAAAAGGAAAAAACAGTTTGAGATCAGCGAGCTGCGAACACGCTCATTATTTATTCTGTTTAGTTCCCTTCATGACAACCGCTTCACCTCAGCTAGCTATCACGCTAAAGCAGAGCTAGCGAGTTAGCTAAGTATCTGAATATTCTTTAAGTAGTGTTCATTTAGCGATTAGCCTTAGCGATGAAATGCTAATGCTAATGCTAATGCAATGTACAGACCATGATGCAGGTGCTGGTCTGAGCCGCTTTACTCGCCGTCTGTTTCACCAGAGACTGTAACTTCCTCAGCTGCGCTAACAGAGACCTGAACACACACACACACACACGCACACATGCACACACACACACACACACACACACACACACACAGTTAGTTTCTCCTCAAAACACTGTTGTCCTGAGCTGCATCTCAAATTACACACTGATCTAAAATAATTTATTACACACACTTCTACATGGAGCCGTTATTAACGTAAACTTAGTGTGTTTGTGTGTGTGTGTATATATATATATATATATAAATATATATATATTTGTGTGTATATGTGTGTGTGTGTGTGTGTGTATATATATAATGTATGTGTGTGTATATATATATATATATATATATATATATATATATATATATATATATATTATATATATACATACACACACACACACACACACACATACACAGTCAGGTCCATAAATATTGGGACATCGACACAATTCTAACATTTTTGGCTCTATACACCACCACAACGGATTTCAAATGAAACGAACAAGATGTGCTTTAACTGCAGACTGTCAGCTTTAATTTGAGGGTCTTTACATCCAAATCAGGTGAACGGTGTAGGAATTACAACAGTTTGCATATGTGCCTCCCACTTGAAAGTGATGGGACAATTGGCTTCTCAGCTGTTCCATGGCCAGGTGTGTGTTATTCTCTCATTATCCCAATTACAATGAGCAGATAAAAGGTCCAGAGTTCATTTCAAGTGTGCTATTTGCATTTGGAATCTGTTGCTGTCAACTCTCAAGATGAGATCCAAAGAGCTGTCACTATCAGTGAAGCAAGCCATCATTAGGCTGAAAAAACAAAACAAACCCATCAGAGAGATAGCAAAAACATTAGGCGTGGCCAAAACAACTGTTTGGAACATTCTTAAAAAGAAGGAACGCACCGGTGAGCTCAGCAACACCAAAAGACCCGGAAGACCACGGAAAACAACTGTGGTGGATGACCGAAGAATTCTTTCCCTGGTGAAGAAAACACCCTTCACAACAGTTGGCCAGATCAAAAACACTCTCCAGGAGGTAGGTGTATGTGTGTCAAAGTCAACAATCAAGAGAAGACTTCACCAGAGTGAATACAGAGGGTTCACCACAAGATGTAAACCATTGGTGAGCCTCAAAAACAGGAAGGCCAGATTCTGCCAAACGACATCTAAAAAAGCCTTCACAGTTCTGGAACAACATCCTATGGACAGATGAGACCAAGATCAACTTGTACCAGAGTGATGGGAAGAGAAGAGTATGGAGAAGGAACGGAACTGCTCATGATCCTAAGCATACCACCTCATCAGTGAAGCATGGTGGTGGTAGTGTCATGGCGTGGGCATGTATGGCTGCCAATGGAACTGGTTCTCTTGTATTTATTGATGATGTAACTGCTGACAAAAGCAGCAGGATGAATTCTGAAGTGTTTCGGGCAATATTATCTGCTCATATTCAGCCAAATGCTTCAGAACTCATTGGACGGCGCATCACAGTGCAGATGGACAATGACCCAAAGCATACTGCAAAAGCAACCAAAGAGTTTTTGAAGGGAAAGAAGTGGACTGTTATGGCCAAGTCAATCACCTGACCTGAATCCGATTGAGCAGCATCTCACTTGCTGAAGACAAAACTGAAGGGAAAATGCCCCAAGAACAAGCAGGAACTGAAGACAGTTGCAGTAGAGGCCTGGCAGAGCGTCACCAGGGATGAAACCCAGCGTCTGGTGATGTCTATGCGTTCCAGACTTCGGGCTGTAATTGACTGCAAAGGATTTGCAACCAAGTATTAAAAAGTGAAAGTTTGATTTATGATTATTATTCTGTCCCATTACTTTTGGTCCCTTAACGAGTGGGAGGCACATATGCAAACTGTTGTAATTCCTACACCGTTCACCTGATTTGGATGTAAATAGCCTCAAATTAAAGCTGACAGTCTGCAGTTAAAGCACATCTTGTTCGTTTCATTTGAAATCCATTGTGGTGGTGTATAGAGCCAAAAATGTTACAATTGTGTCGATGTCCCAATATTTATGGACCTGACTGTGTATGTATATATATATATATATATATATATGTATTTGTGTGTGTGTGTGTGTGTGTGTATATATATATATGTGTGTATATATGTGTGTGTGTGTGTGTGTGTGTGTATATATATATATGTGTGTATATATGTGTGTGTTTGTGTGTGTGTGTGTATGTGTGTGTGTGTGTGTGTATATATATATATATGTGTATGTGTGTATACATGTGTGTGTATATGTATATGTGTGTGTGTGAATACATGTGTGTGTATATGTATATATGTGTGTGTTTGTGTGTGTGTGTGTGTGTGTATATATATATATGTGTATGTGTGTATACATGTGTGTGTATATGTATATATGTGTGTGTTTGTGTGTGTGTGTGTGTGTGTATATATATATATGTGTATGTGTGTATACATGTGTGTGTATATGTATATGTGTGTGTGTGAATACATGTGTGTGTATATGTATATATGTGTGTGTTTGTGTGTGTGTGTGTGTGTGTATATATATATATGTGTATGTGTGTATACATGTGTGTGTATATGTATATGTGTGTGTGTGAATACATGTGTGTGTATATGTATATATGTGTGTGTGTGTGTGTGTGTGTGTGTTACCCACACGTTGTGTTTCTCCAGGTGCTCCACTGTTCTCTGGAGTTCCTTATTCTGTGCTGAACACGCTGCAACCCTGACACACACACACACACGCACGCACGCGCACACACACACACACACGCACGCACGCACACATGCAAGCACGCGCACACACACGCACGTACACGCACGCGCACACACACACACACACGCACACACACACACGCACGCACACACACGCACACACACACACGCACACACACACACGCACGCACACACGCACACACACACACACGCACACACACACACACACACACGCAATAGTATTAATGTTGTTGTTTGTTTGTTTGTTTATTTGTTTATGAATATTAGGATAAAGTGCACCTGCTCTCCAGACCGTCAATGTACTCTTTCTTGCGGCGTCTGCTGTCCTGGGCCGACTGTTTATTACGGATTTTACGCCGCACTTTTTTCAGTATTCTCTCCTCCGCCTGCGTACACACACACACACACACACACACACGCAAGCATACGCACACACGCAAGCATACGCGCACGCACACACACACACACACACACACACACACACACACACACACACACACAGATGATGCTAGTCTGCCTGTGACTGTGTCCTGAATCACAGGGCTGTGTATGATCAGTGTGTGAAGTGCAGGTGACTCTGACAGCACAGCAGTGTGTGATTTGAGACGCAGCCTGTGACTCATTTAGCTATTTCTGGTTGCAGTGTGGATGCAGCCATAGTGCCGTACCTTGGTGAGCGGCAGGTTGTTGGGCAGGGACACGCCCTCCTGACTGAGGAGCTTCTGTTCCTCCTCAGTGAGCTTCAGCTCCGGGTACAGCTGGAACATTACACAGCGTAACGACACGTTAACAACACGATAATAACACGCTAATTAAGCGTGTCACTGTGATGAAGCAGAGACTCAGCAGATGCTAACGCACGCACCAGGCCATCAGTGAAGGAGTGGGGGGCGTGGCTAAGATCAAACAGGGCGTGGTCAGGCTCAGAGTGGGCGTGGTTGAGCTCGGGATGGGCGTGTTCCACTTTAATGGCAGAAACCAGCGGCAGCTCGCTCACCACACACGAGTCAGACACGAGCACCGGAGAACTCCACTCATCTGACACGGAATACCATTACAGTTACACAATCAATCATTAGCACCTGACTTCATTAACACCTGACTTCATTAACACATTTCATTAACACCTGACTTCATTAACACATTTCATTAACACCTGACTTTATTAACACATTTCATTAACACTACCTAATTAATATCTGTAAAAAACATTTAAATAAAAAAATAAACAATAAGATGGGTAGTGACATGTTTATGATGGACGCACCAAGCTCGATGGAAATAACGTCCACTTTCTGCTGCTTCTGTTGGTCTCCGCCTACTCCACTGATGTCATACACGACCTGATACACAGTGGGCGTGGCCAGAGTCGGGCAGTGGGTGGAGTCAGGAATGTCAGAAGCAGCACTGTCGCTCTCGTTGAAGACCTCGTTTGGGTTCACGGTGTGAAGAACGTCCTCTGACTCGCTGTCGTTAAAACTCTGAGAGTGAAATAATATCAGAATAAACACTTTTATCATTTATACACTCATTATAAACACTTTATTAACTACACATGACTCAGCAGAAGCTGTCACATGACCTGTTATCATAACATGAAGGATCTATGCTAACTAGGACTGCCGATTAAAGCGGCGGTGTGTTGGACTGCCGATTAAAGCGGCGGTGTGTCGGACTGCTGATGGACGAGTCACCAGAAGTCACCAGAAAATACCTGAATGAATGGCAGAGGTGAAAGAAGCTGCTGACAGGAAATTGGACCTCAACGTCAAATGTAAGACCAGGATCGGATTCTGGAATGTGTGAGCCATGTATGAGACAGCAAAGCCAGCCGACGTTACGGAGATGAGACGTAACAACTTGCAGATCCTCTGACTCAGCGAGAGTAGACGGAGGAGATCAGAAGCCAGGAGGGACAGAACTGCACTCAGGAAGAGACCAGAACCAACGGTGTGAAGGTGAGAAGCACCTGATGGAACGGAAACCCGGTAACAGCAGCCTCGTAAAGGTCAGGCTGAGAAGGAGACACATCAACACCACCTTCATCCAGTGCTCCATCCAGCTAACCATGCGGCCGTCGGCTGTGATCACCACGTGAATGCTGAAGCTGGAACAGAGGAGAACAAGACGTAGAACAACGGTTTGATGTGGAGAAGCTACGAGATCCCAGAGAGAACAGTGCCTCTGTGCAACAGGAGAACAGGAGAACAGGAGAACAGGCTCCAGGCGTTGAGGACCACAGGCAAGCAGGCGCAGATGCAGTCAGCGTTAGAGAGGAAATTAACACTTTTTAGCAAAACGTCTTCCAACATTTTTCATACTTAGTTTATTCTATATATCATATAGTTTTTCAGATGGTTTTTAAGAACGTCTTTGAGAAAAGAAGAAGGTATGGAAATCATTCTTGTGGCTGGATCAGGAAACTATCGCGAGGTAGCGATGGAGTTTAACAGGAAACATGGCGAGAACATCACACACCACGCCGTCGCCGAACTTACTAACAAACTGAAAAACACAGGAAATGTCACGCAAACCGAGAAGTGAACGTCCAGAAGACAGGAGCGCCGTGCTGCTGATAAACGTGCGTGTGTGTGACGGGACGCCTGCATTCGCCGCCACACGGAGGAAGACACCACACCGCTGGACGTCGGGCGCAGCCGCGGAGATTCTGAGGAAACGTGTCCTGCGTTACTGCGGCGACCGTCGCAGGATCACCCTTCCATCACCTCCGAGCAAAAATCTGCCACTTGACACGCCTCAGAACTGCGAATCTTCCGGTCCAACACCATCTCCAGCAGCACGCACTCGCCCGGCGCCATCAAGAGAGCAGGGACACTGCCATCGAGTAGTAATGCCGATTAAAGCGGCGGCGCGTCTTCAAGCCGATTAAAGCGGCGGCGCGTCTTCAAGCCGATTAAAGCGGCGGCGCGTCTTCAAGCCGATTAAAGCGGCGGCGCGTCTTCAAGCCGATTAAAGCGGCGGCGCGTCTTCAAGCCGATTAAAGCGGCGGCGCGTCTTCATGCCGATTAAAGCGGCGGCGTGCTGTGATGGTGATTAAAGCAGCGATGCGTTTTCATGGTTATTAAAGTGGCAGTGTGCTCTAATGGCGATTAAAGCGGCGGCGCGTCTTCATGGCGATTAAAGCGGCAGTGTGCTGTGATGGTGATTAAAGCAGCGATGCGTTTTCATGGTTATTAAAGTGGCAGTGTGCTCTAATGGCGATTAAAGCGGCGGTGTGCTGTGATGGCCATTAAAGCGCCGTGATGCTCTAATGGCGATTAAAGCGGCAGTGTGCTGTGATGGCAATTAAAGCGGCAGTGTGCTGTGATGGCGATTAAAGCGGCGGTGTGCTGTGATGGCGATTAAAGCGGCGGTGTGCTGTGATGGCCATTAAAGCGCCGTGATGCTCTAATGGCGATTAAAGCGGCGGTGTGCTGTGATGGCGATTAAAGTGGCAGTGTGCTATGATGGCGATTAAAGTGGCAGTGTGCTGTGATGGCGATTAAATCGGCGCTGTGCTGTGATGGCGATTAAAGCGGCGGTGTGCTGTGAAGGTGTTTAAAGCGGCGATGTGCTGTGATGGCGATTAAAGCGGCAGTGTGCTGTGATGGCGATTAAAGCTGCGGTGTGCTGTGATGGCGATTAAAGCGGCGGTGTGCTGTGATGGCGATTAAAGCGGCAGTGTGCTGTGATGGCGATTAAAGCGGCGGTGTGCTGTGATGGCGATTAAAGCGGCGGTGTGCTGTGATGGCCATTAAAGCGCCGTGATGCTCTAATGGCGATTAAAGCGGCGGTGTGCTGTGATGGCGATTAAAGTGGCGCTGTGCTGTGATGGCGATTAAAGCGGCGGTGTGCTGTGAAGGTGTTTAAAGCGGCGATGTGCTGTGATGGCGATTAAAGCGGCAGTGTGCTGTGATGGCGATTAAAGCTGCGGTGTGCTGTGATGGCGATTAAAGCGGCGGTGTGCTGTGATGGCGATTAAAGCGGCAGTGTGCTGTGATGGCGATTAAAGCGGCGGTGTGCTGTGATGGCGATTAAAGCGGCAGTGTGCTGTGATGGCGATTAAAGCTGCGGTGTGCTGTGAAGGTGTTTAAAGCGGCGATGTGTTTTCATGGCGATTAAAGCGGCAGCGTGCTCTAATGGCGATTAAAGTGGCAGCGTGTCTTCATGGCGATTAAAGCAGCGGTGTGCGTTACTCACAGACTGGTGCTGGAGGACCCACCCCTCTGTTCCCTCGTACACACACGGAGGACAGGAATCAGTGATGAACGCTCTTTCATCCATCACTGCGTCGTCGTCACTCTGTCCCACATACACACTTCCTGCTTCCTCACACACTTCCTGTGTGCACAGAGCAAAACAGGTCAAAGGTCACAGGATACCGAACAGTCACATGATAACTGACATTTTACAATTTTATCGCTGGGTTAAAAATGGTGTGTGTGTGTGTAGTGTGTGTGTGTGTAGTGTGTAGTCTGTGTAGTGTGTGTAGTCTGTGTAGTATGTGTAGTGTGTGTGTGTGTGTGTGTGTGTGTGTGTGTAGTGTAGTGTGTAGTCTGTGTAGTGTGTGTGTGTGTGTAGTCTGTGTAGTATGTGTAGTGTGTGTGTGTGTGTGTGTGTAGTGTAGTGTGTAGTCTGTGTAGTATGTGTAGTGTGTGTGTGTGTGTGTGTGTAGTGTAGTGTGTAGTCTGTGTAGTGTGTGTGTGTGTGTGTGTAGTGTAGTGTGTAGTCTGTGTAGTGTGTGTGTGTAGTGTGTGGGTGTAGTGTAGTGTGTAGTCTGTGTAGTGTGTGTGTGTGTGTGTGTAGTGTAGTGTGTAGTCTGTGTAGTGTGTGTGTGTAGTGTAGTGTGTAGTCTGTGTAGTGTGTGTGTGTAGTGTAGTGTGTAGTCTGTGTAGTGTGTGGGTGTAGTGTGTGAGTGAGTGTGTGTAGTGTGTGGGTGTAGTGTGTGTGTGTAGTGTGTGTGTGTGTGTGAGTGTGTGTAGTGTGTGCAGTGTAGTGTGTATGTGTAGTGTGTGTGTGTGTGTGTAGTGTGTGGGTGTAGTGTGTGTGTGTGTGTGAGTGTGTGTAGTGTGTGAGTGAGTGTGTGTAGTGTGTGTGAGTGTGTATAGTGTGTGTGTGTGTGTGAGTGAGTGAGTGTAGTGGGTGTAGTGTGTGTGTGATGTACTGCGCAGTGTTGTGTTGTGTTGTGTTGCGTTGTGTTGTGGTTTAAACTCACACTTCCGGTGGATGCTCCGTGCCCCGCCCCGCTCTCCGTCTCGCGCATCGCTGGACACTGAATTAAATAATAATTTTAACGGAGTTTAACGCGCGCGACCGCATCCGCGTTCAGGACAGCGAGCAGGATACGCGTTAAACAAACACACGCGACCTCCAACACATCCGCACACCTGCGCCTTATACACCTGTCAATCCTCATGCTTACTCAGTCTGGGTCGCTCGTCCTCCAGTACTGACGTCTGATTGGCTCTCCTCAGCGCGGACCAATCACGGGCCTCGGAGTGGGACACCGCGTCACTGTGATGCCGGAAGTAAATGTTCACATTCGATTTGGTTGTGAAAACATCCTTTTAATATATTTGTA
>NC_069710.1:155000-175000 GCF_027358585.1 Pangasianodon hypophthalmus
TCCGTGTCCCTGTGTTTCCGTGTCCCCTGTGTTTCCGTGTCCCTGTGTTTCCGTGTTTCCGTGTCCCCTGTATTTCCGTGTTTCCGTGTCCCTGTGTTTCCGTGTCCCTGTGTTTCCGTGTCCCTGTGTTTCCGTGTTTCCGTATCCCTGTATTTCCGTGTCCCTGTATTTCCGTGTCCCTGTGTTTCCATGTCCCTGTATTTCCGTGTCCCTGTGTTTCCGTGTCCCCTGTATTTACGTGTCCCTGTGTTTCCGTGTTTCCGTATCCCTGTGTTTCCGTGTCCCCTGTATTTCCGTGTCCCTGTGTTTCCGTTTCCCCGTGTTTCCGTATCCCCGTGTTTCCGTGTCCCCTGTATTTCCGTGTCCCTGTGTTTCCGTGTCCCCTGTATTTCCGTGTCCCTGTGTTTCCGTGTCCCTGTGTTTCCGTGTCCCTGTGTTTCCGTGTTTCCGTATCCCTGTGTTTCCGTATCCCTGTGTTTCCGTGTCCCTGTGTTTCCGTGTCCCCTGTATTTCCGTGTCCCTGTGTTTCCGTGTTTCCGTATCCCTGTATTTCCGTGTCCCTGTGTTTCCGTGTCCCTGTGTTTCCGTGTCCCTGTGTTTCCGTGTTTCCGTATCCCTGTGTTTCCGTATCCCTGTGTTTCCGTGTCCCTGTGTTTCCGTGTCCCCTGTATTTCCGTGTTTCCGTATCCCTGTGTTTCCGTGTCCCCTGTATTTCCGTTTCCCTGTGTTTCCGTGTCCCTGTGTTTCCGTGTCCCTGTGTTTCCGTGTTTCCGTATCCCTGTATTTCCGTGTCCCTGTATTTCCGTGTCCCTGTGTTTCCATGTCCCTGTATTTCCGTGTCCCTGTGTTTCCGTGTCCCCTGTATTTCCGTGTTTCCGTATCCCTGTGTTTCCGTGTCCCCTGTGTTTCCGTGTCCCCTGTGTTTCCGTGTTTCCGTGTCCCTGTGTTTCCGTGTCCCCTGTATTTCCGTGTCCCTGTGTTTCCGTGTCCCTGTGTTTCCGTGTCCCTGTGTCCCCTGTGTTTCCGTGTCCCTGTGTTTCCGTGTCCCCCTGTCTGTTCTCCTGTCCGTGTCCTCAGCTGCTGTTCCCCGTGCCGGAGTTCATCATGGCTGTGGGGTTTCTGCTCCTGCTGGTGATGGAGGAGCTGATCCTGACTCTGAGAGACGAGCGTGAGCGACAGCACGGACAGAAAGAAGGACGAGAGGAGAAGGAAGCTCTGCTCCTGTGCTCGCCGACATTCCGGCAGCGTCCCGATCCCTCCCTGTCCCCCGTGCGCTCGTCCGTGCTGCTCCTGTCTCTCTGTCTGTTCTCCGTCTTCCAGGGTTTATCTGTGGACGTGGTGCGGCTGCGTCCCGATCTCCTCCTGCGCTCTTCGCTCGTTGCCTGCAGCCTGGTCTTCCTGCTCGCTCAGAGCCACATGAGACGCTCGGCGGTGTCCGTCTGCCTGATGCTGCTGTCCTCGGCGTTCCCGCTCGGCCTCGCCCTGCGTCACACACACACACCCTTACGCCTGGCTCGCTCCACGCTCGAGGGTCTGAGTGTAGGGAGCTTCGCCTACGTCGTCTTCATGGACGTGATGCCCCGAGTGACGAGTGCTCACGAGCACCGCATCGCTAAAGTCACGCTGATCCTCACGGGGTTCAGTGTGCTCACCGCCGCGCTGCTCCTCAAAACATAAACACACACACACACACACACACACACACACAGGGGCTGCGTCCTAAACTGCACACTGATATCCCAATACAATATATACACTACGTTACCTAGCAACCAAAGTGTTTAGCACTCACAGCAACGCTTTACTCGTTACCATGACAACTGGTTATGTACCAAATCAGCATAAATAGTGTGCACAAATAGTACAGCATAAAAACTACACTACATACCCTGGGAGTGTGTGGTGTGGGATATAAATATGGACACACACTACACGTTAGTGACCTTAGAAGTGCACACTCCTGAGTGTAAGTGCACATGTAGCACTTCCTGTTTGTCCTTCAGCTTAATGTTTTGTTTCTGTCCTTCGTGACATCACCACGCTGTTTCTGTTCCAATAAACCTGAGATATTTTATTAACACTCACTCTGTTCTCTCTCGTCTCGTGGACTACATAGGGCACTTGATTCTGCAGTGTACACTTCATCTGCACTGCATCGGCTTTAGCATTAAAGGTGCTGTGTGTGGAATTTGGGCTGCAGGGTGAATTATATAAAGCCCCGCCCCCGTCCACGCCCATGCACCTGAAGCCCCGCCCCCTAGTGGATATTTGGTGTGATGATACACACACAGTATGATATGTAATACATACAGTGCAGAGCTCAGCGTTACTACATAGATATTATTAATATTATCATATTAGAAGTATAATTATCTTTATTTATCCTTATTTATCCGTGTGTGTGTGTGTGTGTGAAAAATAGAGATTTTAGACACGTAGTAAACAATCCCACAGTAAAGAGACGACAAAAAACTCCAGATGTTTTTATTTTTTGTTCTCTGCGATAACAGCTGTAATGTTTAAGTGTTGAGCAATCAGAAGGGAAAAATTAAAATGAAGTGTTTAGCATGTTTAGCGTGTTTAGCATGTTTAGCGTGTTTAGCATGTTTAGCGTGGTGACTGAATCAGAAGTGTGTATTTCAGTGTGTTTATTTATCCATCATCCTCCCTGCGGCATTGTGACAGTTATTGAACAGCAGACTGTAATCAGTTCCTCCTGCTTTCACAAAATCCGACACCGTCTTACTGCCGCCGAAGTTTTTAGTCTCCCTGATCTGTGAAAATAACTGTCAGTGACTGAATAATGAATAAATAACTTCGTGTAAATATTTTATCTACAGTGTGGATATACTCCAGAGGTTCTTACCTTCCAGCTTCTGCTCATGTGTCGCGCGTCCACCACCACCGTCTGAGAGGAAATACCGAAACCGTCTCCTTTATGCACCAACCACTTAGTGCCGTCTGCCAGAGTCACTCTGAAATCATTATAGACCTGATTTTAATCCGAATCCAATCCGAATCCAATCTGAATGTAACCCTGTGTTCTGCCGCAGGTTATAATTTCACAGGTGACACAAACACGCTCAGTTTTAGTTTGATGTCCCTTAAAGAAAGGAACTGGCTGATATCGGCTTAATCAGCTAAAAAAATCTGTTATTATTCTGACTTATATATTCTAAAAATAAATTAAAATTGATATTACTTATTCAATAAACTCTTACTTAATGAAATTCATTTATTCTTTGAAGACACAAAAAAATAAAACATTAAAATAGGCATCAGAATAAATGAGAAAATAACTAACAATACTAAATGTAATAAATACTAAAAGTATTAATTATTTATCTTTCAGGCTTTGTAAATATTATAACTGTATGTACACGCGTATAATGCGAGTGTGTTTAATTACCTGACTCCTGAGTGACTGAGTACTCCTGCCTGGAAGCTCAGCCCCTCGAGTGGGCGTGTCATCCGATCAGCCTGATAAACTTTAGAGTTGTAGAGCTTCCTCAGGTCCGACATCTTCGACAGGTCATAACTGTATGAGTTTCCTTTATCTGATAATAAAATATAAAGATATTAAATCAGTGTATGTCCTGTACAGTTAATGTGTGAATGTTGTGTAAAATCTGTATGATGTTCTGTAATATACATTTATTCTAATCTCTAAGTACAAAAACTGTACCATTTATGTTAAAATTCTTAGTATGCATAGGCCTCACCTACATAAGGCTTAATAAGCACATGTAGTGAAGGTGTTATAAACGTACCGGAGCCCCAGGAGCCTTCAGCGACGATCAGCGCTGTAACGAACACGAACACACCGAGAGGGGTAGTGACGATCATCTCGCCGTCTCTGTGGAGCTGATGCTGATTAGAAGTAAGATTCTGTGAGTCGTCCTGAACACGACAGACTCTGAGTTTATATACTGAACCTGACGTGCACAGACAGAGCGCACACACAGTTACACAATTCCAGAAATTCCTCCAGGGCTGTGTTCCAATCCTCACTTTAACCGTGTAAAGTCCCAGAACTCGGCCATGAGTTCAGACTCACACTGCTCACTCTGCATTTTCTCATCTTTAACATTAATCTCGCTGCACTTACTCAGTAATTCATAAGTGGGATTTTATTGTCATTTCTCTGTGTAGCTCATACACACTGGAAAGAAAGGTCACTTCTCCAGGACCACGGAGCAGCACAGGACTACACACAGCGCAGAAACACAACACTGATGCAAAATAGACAATAAATACACAGGACAGTGCATCTATATATAACTACACTATATAACTCATAACTACACTAAAATAAACTCAACTAAATTTCTTAATAATTACTGAATAAAATTTTGAATAAATTCTGAATAATTTATCATAGTGACTGAATAATGGCTGCATTAAGATGAATAACTGAATAATGAACTAAGGGCTTTTATTATATTATTTATTATTTATTCATTACTTTATTATTCACACCAGTGTAGCATCGCACTGAGAGTAAAAGTGTTTAAGACTAAGATTTAAGATTCGAAAATGAAAGTGTTATGAATTTGGGTCAACAGTTCGACATCACAGAAATATATATATATATGTATATTAGATAAAATTACATTTATGTAAAAATCTCTCTGCATGTCTATATGCCTTGCCTCTTTACTCTCCCCTTACAGAAAATAAGTTCTTACACGTATACTGCAGGTTTCTACTGAAACCAGTTCCTGTAATGATTTGCTCATTCAGCTCTTGAAAATGATGTACAGTATTTATTTTGGAGTTAGAAAATGTCTGATGAAACACTGCTGTTATCAGAGCTGTTATGATTTCTAACCTCAGGCTGAAATCTGAATTGTGGCTGAAACCCAGTCTGACAGAAACAACATTCGCATGAGAGTCTAATCATGTCGTCAAAAGCATAAGCTTTAAGCATGACGTGGGAAAAGCTCAATATGTTTTAAAAGATGTAAAATTAAAAGGTAAAATTTTTCCTCCTCCTGCTGTAAAACATCGACATGCTGAGCTCAGAGTGCAGCTATCTGACACATAGCTTTCAGCATTTACAGGAAATATGCATGAGTCTTAGTGTTTAATCCTGTTTCTCACCCTAGCAACTGGTAACCAATAAACTGTGGTTAAACCAACTAAGGGATTTGTGGGTTTGACATCTGGGGCGAGTAGATGTAGAGGAATTGGTGGTGGACCAGCTACGCCTGTAATTTATAGGATAAAAGGATAGAGGAGTAGGGAATCTGGAGTATAAATAAATGATTCTCAGTAAGTACTCTTCCTGATTTCCTCTTACTGGCTGGTGGAGAAGCACACTGACTGGCCACTGCATGGAGCTCCTGAACTGCTGCTACGCCAAAGCACCACCTCTGTGGTATCATCAGGGCTTGGGGTAAGTACTGGAGCTCTATCGTCTCATATTCATCTTTACATCTCAAACCCAAATGTCTTCAGTGCATAGCAACAAGAATTGGCCTTGCTGTTCCAATACTTTCAGAGGAGACTGTGTGTAAAAAACAAAGGAATATTCCTTACAGTGACATACCAGTCTCGTGGGAAGCGTTGTGTTGTTACAAGAAAATAATCCACGCCCCTGATCTCTAATATCCCATCGGCTCTGACTGATTTTAATTAAGCTAATGGTAGCAGGTGGAAGCAACATCCTTGCTACCTGTTCCGCTCTAACTTGCTGCTCCTCTGTGATTCTGATGTACAGTATGAGGAAGTACTGACTGATTGATTTCCCTGTAGCCCACACCTGTCTGAGATAATTAGGCAGATGCACTTGATATCGTGATCATACTGCGCTTTGGATAAGCACCGCTCTGTGATGCTCCATGCTGATTGGCTCTTAAGTCCAAGAGAAATGAAGCCTCCGACTTCAGGGTCCCTGTAAGGTGTTGGTCAGAACACGCATCAGCTTAAGTGCAGTTCAAATTCATTAATATCTAAACCTGGTGTTTTTAAAATACAGGTAAAGGTACAACAGGTAAAGGTACGCTGCTCCTCACTCGAGCCGATATCACGCAAGACACATGGGCTTAAGCTCAAGATCAGAATCGAGCGTAACTGAGACACGAGTTCTTAGTGGTTGATTTGATCCTAATATAAAATACCCCAAGCGGAACATCACATAGCTAAGCAGAGCAGAATGATTTATTTGCAGGCAGTAAAGGCTGCTATAATGATGACAATGAAACAAGAACAGCTTGTGATGGTAAAATATTTATCTTTATTTTTCCATGAAGTGATGGCACTTAGCAAAACAACTACAGACATTTTCAATCAAACCATTTTAACCAGTCACATGAGTGGCTCATGTCATTTTCATTTCATTTTCTCCGCTGCTGTTAGTTTTCCTCCATGGTTTTGTTTATCCAGTTTGCGTATCGAGCTATGCGAGTGTATACGCCGTATCTTCCCGGTGTTCCGCAGTCGACTCCCCAGCTAACGATCCCCGCTGCGTAAAACACGTCGTTATTTTTCATGACGAAACCAGAGCCGCTGTCTCCTTGACACGTGTCCTTCCCTCCTTCAGGAAGTCCAGCACAGAACATGTTCTCCGTCAGAGTGGAAATATCACTGTGTACTTCTCTCGCCTTCTCAATGGACGAGTGACACACTTGTTGATCCACGATGGGAAGACGGATGTACCTGAGATGATTTGCAGTGTTGTATGTCTCCGTCAGTCCAAATCCAGAAACCCACCTGAAGCAGAAACATTTTACAGAACGCTGCATCATCATGAGGTTTCTTTTTTTTTAGGAAAATCACATGCATTTGAACGTGTTAAAATGTTCTTACCCAAAATTTTCAAGCTTAGAGTCCTGTTCAGGGAGACACACCGGCATTACCCTCGCATTAAAGGTGATGGATGACGCCAGCTTAATTAACGCGATATCATTATTAAAGTCTGGGCTTTTATATTGCGGATGGATGTGCAGTGATTCAATAGGAAGTGACTGAAATAACACAGGGTCAGCCTTCGTGCTGCTTCCAAAATAGTCGCTCACTCTGTTGCTTCCAACATACGCCTAAAAACATCAATAAATAAAATGTGCTTAAATACTAAAATATAACCATATATCACCATTAAGAGTTAATGCTGCAGGATGATGCTACCTTCACTTCATCTTTAGAGTGTTTTACTTTCTCCAGATTGTGAGCTGCAGTGAGGAGCCATTTTTCTCCGATCACAATCGCTCCTCCTCTTCCTCCTGCGTGAAGAAACACCTGCCAGGGAAATGAGTTGTTCTTCGCTATGTCACCTCCGAAAACCCGACCACGACTGGAGAGATCTACAACAGGACGCCCACACACTGATACACACACACACACACACACACACACACACACACACACACACACACAGTTGTATATAGGAAAAGTAAAACTCTACACTACAGGGTCGTGTTAATTTCTTACTAGTTCACCAGTAATTCAAAAAAAGTAGTTGACTAGTCACCTTTTCTTGAGTTAAAGCAGAAACAGTTTCAGGACTTCACAGTCTTTAAGCTGTTTTATTAGTAAAGAACATGTCCGCCCTTCAGTTAACAGCCAAACACGACACATTACATGCTGCAGGGCGCTCTCTGCTTCACCAGCCAGGAAGACGTCCTTCAACAACATAAAATTGCCCAGTTCATCAACCTGCTAATGGGCAAGTCGCTAACCTGGGCGATGGCAGTCTGGTCTCAGGGAGGGGAGCTTCACACTGTCATATCAGCCGGGCTCCAAGATCACTAAGGCCAGCTCGTTATCCTGCCTGTACCCAGCAGTGTGGAAACTCCTTACAGCTTAATGATGGATGGAGGTTTACACACTGTGCCTCAACTCCTGCCTCAGTAATGAACACAACCCAGTCTGGATCAGGCTCTTTGAGACAGCGTCTGACTCTAGACTAGTTAAGTGTGATGGGATAGTGACGTGCAACCCACGGCTCTGAAAGCTCTCTTTGGGATTAATAATAATAACACCTCTCCACTTTATGTAAAGTATTAGCACTCCATTAAAGCAAAAGAAAATAAAAAAGGACCTTTCCCAGCATAGCTGTCACTGTAGAATCTTCTTCATCTAATCTGAAATATTTTCAGAATAACAATTAAAGTACATTTATCTGCTTTCTTTACCGTCTGCCTCACTGTTTTCTCCTGCCCGACTAGTCGACATCCCCACAGCAGCCACGAGTGAACATGTTAATCGGAGACGACTCCAGAGGACACATCAAGCTCTTTGTGTGTCCATGAAATGGCTTAACAGCTGTGATTTGACTCTGTATGTGTTTCCTTTTGAAACAGGAAGTCAGAAACGGAGCAGGACTGTTTTTTTTGAACAGCCTTCAAAATATCTGACGCCTCTCCCAAATCTAAACAGCCTCAACAATTTCTCACTGATATTTTTCCCAAGCTTAGCCAAGGGGTCTGTGACGTTTTTATATTAATTATTGAGTTATTAACCTGTTTGACTGGTCAGTTGAATTAAATGGATTTCATCCAAAACTCAAAACAGGTAACTAAAGAACAAGCTAATTTCATATTTAGATTAAATTAGTGTCCTGTAACCAGAGTAACAATTTCTCTAAACAAATGTAAAAGTGTTTGGATGAAAAAGTGTTTGGATGAAAAAGTGTTTGGATGTAAAGCTGGAAGATCTACTGGCCCACAGACTTCTGTGTGTTTTATATGTTACCTGGGAAACAATACGGTGTTATGACATTTTCGAGTCCTCTCCATTTGCGATCAGCAGCACAGGTGAGATTTACTAAAAATATAATAAGTGGAAGAAAATGAGAGACAGTTTGTAATCAGCTGATCAAATTTATCTTTAGCTATAAATCATGTCAATTAAACTTTATACACATAGTACTTTTATAACAGATTTAAATCCTTTTTAAACTTGAATCTATTTAAATATTATTATTATTATAAGATTCTTACCTTACCTAACACAGCCTTACCTTCGTTAGCTTTTGCGAAAGAATAGAAGGGTTTGTTGCAGTGATATTGCACGACAGATCTGTACTCGTTGTTAGAACCGGACAGAAATTGATATCCACCGTTCAGTAAACTCTTCGGTTCTCCACAATCAATAACTGCAATGATAAAGGATAAACTTTACAAAAACATTAACATGACTATTGTTTATTTTTGTATTTAATTTAAATGGTTTTCTTCTCTTCATCTGCGTATCGATTAATAAAACACTCCTGGTGGAGGCATGAACTATAACATCACTTTTTTATTTCACATTTATTAACACCAGTTATTATTAATGAACTCTTTTGTTTTGTCTTGTTACTGACCTGAATAGTGTCTTCTAATGTAATAAAACTGTAAAAAATATAAAAGTTCACTAATAAAGGGAGTGCTGACTCACTCCTGCACTCAGGTAAAGGTAAATGCCACCTCCCGTTCTCCTGACACATCGATTTATAACTCTTGATTTCGTTTTCTCCCTGAAACACAAACAGAGAAAGAAATAAAGATAGAAAAACCTTCAGTAGAGAAAATTCAGGTTACAGCAGAAACTGCAGAAATTCAGTCCTGTTTTTATTCCTAAATGAAATTCATAAAACAATAAAACACAGATTTAAGGCTGGTATTTGTATTTTTTTGGTTTAAATTGAAAATAAAAAATAAAAAAATAATTTCAACTTATAATAAATTAAAGATTACACACTCCTTAAATGAAGTAGAAATAATAAACAGAAATAAAACGTCACCATCATGAGTTTATATCCAGTGTTACAGCGGACTTGGATGTAATCTCTGTAGGAATATTTCGGGAAATTGGGAGTGATTCGGCCGTTACGCATTCCTCCTTCGATCTTACACTCCACTCCTACAGAAAGGTTTCACACACACACACACACACACACACACACACACACACACACACAGAGTCAGGACATGGTAAGTCTCTGTCGTGCTTCTCTGGGCTTTTCTATTACTTCATCTGGGAATGTTCTGGAAAGTGTTGTCGGTTTCCAGCATGTATTTCACTGTGTGTTGGTCAGGTGTGTGTGAGTTTCTTTATCATTTGTGTTGTTAATAATGAACACACACTGTTGTCGATTCCGACTGAACACAATTTAAACGTTTTTTTCATGTCAATCAAGTGAGCTAAAAAACACTCCAGAGATGACTTTCACTTGTACATACATTTATTTTATTAGTGAGTTGATATTATTCCTGTGTATGTATTACAGAAACAAACACACACACACACACACACACACACACACACACACACACACTGTACACCTGCACACTGGTGCATCAGAGAGGAAACACACTTCAGATGGAGATGTAATTTAAACAGTGTGTAATGAAGCTCTAGCTAACTTCCACATCTCCAGGTTGTGTCTCCGGCTTACTCTGGGTTGTGTAGCGAAGGCTAAATCCTCCACTCTGTCCATGTCTATCAGTGTGAAATTCCAGATCTACAACGTGTGAGCCGGTGTGTATGATTCCAGGACTTTTATCTCCACAAAGCTTCTTTGGAGCTTCACCAGGGACAGACACCTGGGGACAAGAAATGGAAGATAAACTGCTTTAATTTCACATTCCACTGCATAGAGGAGTCAGTATTACATACTATTACAAGAGGATTAATAAACCTCTAATCCATGATCTGGTAGTACAGCTATAACTTGAAGCTCCACTTCACCCCTCCTAACCACCAGAGGCAGTTTTCCAACACCTGTATACCTTCTTGTGCATGTACACACACACACGCCGAGGACGTTTGACACTAACTCACATGGTGGCTCACTATAAAAAGCCATCAGTAATGGCCGACATTCCCTTTACTTGTTCCACAACCTTTCCCACGGAGGAGTTTATGCTTTGCGGTTTTCTAAGTAGCATTTCAAGCTGTGTATTTTTTTTTGTCATATTCACTTCAAGAGAGAGAATAAAGAGGCTGTTGAGTGAATAACTGTTTATAGCTGCTATAACATAAGTGATAACAGGAACTAACTTGTTTCACACAACATTAAATGTAACTATACATAAATAAAATGCATTTATGTGGATAAAATGTATGAAGTGTTTATTAAGTCTTTATTAAATTCAAAATTGTAATCGTTAGCAAATTGCTGTGGCAAAAGAGGAATAAAACACTTGGGGGTGTGCTGATATGATCTGGTGAAGTTTTTAACTCTGCTTTGCATGTAGCCACCCTGGTGATTATTTTCCTATAACAGCATGTCCTCAAGAGTTTACTTCCTTACATAAGCCATTAGATTCAATATGATTTACTCATAACGCATTGTGAATAAATGTTTGGACTGGAACTTGCCCACAGTGTAATAATGTGATACCTTTAGCCAGTGGAACAAGCAGGACGGTCCCTGTGCATCAATCTGCTCGATGTGGAAGTTGTCGCTGAAGTTGAGAGTTACTTGGAACCCAGGCTGGACAGAGACACTGTACAAGCAGTTCACTCCTAGAGGAGCAGCGTTCGGGAATCCAGGACTCGACAGAAAACCCTCGGGTTCTGTGAAAACACCTCCAGCGCACTCCACTAGCACCGAGAGGAAACAACACCACAGAATAAAGACAGATATCCGGAGTGGACCAGTATGAATAGTTACGCCCACAGTCTTAAAACATTAAGAAATACTAAAGGGTTCTTCTTTGTGTGTGTATTATATTTATATTTATGGCATTTGGCAGATGCACTTATCCAGAGCGACTTACAGAAGTGCTTCATTAGTCTCTATCAATAAATACATATTCATAGTGGCTCACTAGGTCAGGGACTGAGAGCACTATCAGTCTAAAAACACGATTGGGGAGGTTAGTTTAGTATGAAACAACACAACACGAGAATTTTTTTTCATGAAGAGGTAGGTCTTTATTTGTCGTTTGAAGACTGCCAGTGACTCAGCTGTTCAGACATTTAGTGGAGGTTCATTCCACCACCGAGGTTCCAGAACAGAGAAGAGCCTTGCCGCATGTTTTCCTTGTACCCTGAGAGATGGAGGGAGCAGTCGAGCAGTGCTAGAGGATCGGAGGGAGTGTGGTGCCGTGCGAGGTGTGATAAGTGCTTTAAGGTAGGTGGGTGCTGGTCCGTTTATGGCTTTGTAGGCGAACATCAGTGTTTTAAATCTGATGCAGCAGCTACAGGAAGCCAATGGAGGGAGCGCAGCAATGGGGTGGTGCTGAAGAACGGGGGGAGGTTGAAAACAAGTCATGCAGCTGCATTCTGGATCAGTTGGAGAGGTCAAATGGCGCTCAGAGGCAGACCTGCCAGGAGCAAGTTTCAGTAGTCCAGTCTCAAAATGACAAGAGTCTGAACAACCTGAGTGGCTTCTGTGGATAGAAATGGATGAATCCTCCTGATGTTGTAAAGGAGAAATGGGCATGAGTTTGTCAGTTTAGCAGTGTGACGCAAGGAGGACAGTTGATTGTCTGTGGTTATCCCAAGGTTGTGTGCAGTGAGAGATGTTGAGATCTCAATGTTGTCCAGGGAGATCATAAGATCTTGATATGGGGATGCATTGCCAGGGATGTACAGTTTTGCTGGAATTAAGTTCCAACTGATAAGCTGCCATCTGTGATGAGATCCGTTCAGAAACATGATTATTTCAAGGAAGAAAAGAGAGGATAAGTTGAGTGTCATTAGCATAGCAGTGGTAAGTAAACCCATGTGAGGATATAGAGTTGGTATAGACGGAGAACAAAAGAGGACCAAGTACTGAGCTTTGTGGAACACCAGTGGAGACTCTGCATGGAGCAGATAGATCCCTTTTATATCATGACTGCAAACCAGTGCCATGCTGTGTGAGAAGAGAGAGAAGGCAAGAGGACTGGAGCTGGAGAGAGGGGAGGCTGAAGTATCTGAAGAGAATGAGAGGGGTTCCATCATTAGGGAAAAGACTGAGGAGCATGTCCATTTCTTCACAAAAGTTTCCTATTGGACCAGGAGTGTGTTAGATGACAATAATGAGAAGGTTGGTTGGAGAGATAACTGGAACAACATGGAATTCAAAAGATGAGATGTTAAGATAAGACAGTGCAAGAGGTGTGAAGCATCATCTCTGAGGCAAAAGCAAACCTGTAGCCCCACCCCTGCCTGGTTATTGTGGGTTGGGAGAGAAAGCATAGGCTGAGGAAAGAGCAGCCTTGTAGCCGAGTTCTGTGGAGAGAGTGATGGGAAGCTTGGGAAGTTTGTGTATGTGTGAAGGAGTGTGTCTATTGTTGGTGTGTACACTCACAAACACAGGTACGCTGATCTGCTGACAACTGGTAACCATGGTAACAGGCACACAGGTACGAGCCCAGAGTGTTGAGGCAGATCTGAGAGCAACGTGATTCTGAATCGTCTAAATCAGGAGACGAGCATTCATCTATGTCTGAGGACCAAACCACAAAGACATATAGGAGTCAGTACAGCTGTTGGTACAGTTGCAAGTCACCACAGGTGCAAGCCAGTGTAAGTGTTGATACAGGTGCAAGTTAGTACCAGTTTTGGCACAGGCGTGTGTCAGTTCAGGTGTCAGTACAATTGTTAGTCAGTACATATGTGAGTCAGTATAGGTGATAGTCAGTACAGGTACAAGTCAGTACGGTTTTGAGGCAGTACATTTGCGAGGCAGTACAGGTGACAGCGTCAGTGTGAGTCAGTACGGGACTTATTACAAGTGTTAGCCAGTAAGTGTGTGAGTCAGTAGTGGTGTGGGTCAGTACAGGTGTGGGTCAGTAGAGGTGTGAGTCAGCACAGATGTTAGTACAGGTGGAAGTCAGTACAGGTGTGAGTTGTTAAGAGCTTGTTAAGAGAACATTTGTTAACACTGTGTTAATTTGGCTGTGTGCATTACTACTGTCAAAAGATCAACAAATAAAACCCTAAATCACACAGTCGTATTTTATCGTACCAACAGCCTGGTAAAAGGCGGAGAACCCGAGATACTGATGCTTTTCTGTGTTTGATTCATCCGTCACAAACACCAGCTGAAGACGGTTGCTAGGAGACAAAATGGGCTTGTTGCCAGGGTGGTAGGAATCCGTGGAATTCGGGCCACAGAACTTTCCCAAAACTTTCTTACCATGCAGAACCTTAATAATGAGAGAACAAAGTGAACCACATCGTACAGACCAAATCACACCAGTGTTAATATCTACAGGGTTCTTAGGACTTGGGACTGTATTCAGAGTCGCGTCAATCACACAGTGAGGATTTCACACTGAAATAAAACTCATACACATATTTACACTGTGCGTGATGTCGGCTTGAGTGAGGAGCAGTGTTAATCCAGCGCCACTGTCTGACAGATCGATGGACCCACAATACGTCAAGCTGAAGTTTATGTTTTGGTTGTAAATACACTCACACACACTATGGAATGTCATTCAAGGATAATGTTAAATACGTAAATATCACACTATTCATTTACTCAGAAGTCTCTTTAAATCCACTCAAAGTTTTTTCACATGGAGGCCAATGAAGGAGATGCATTTTATAGATAAATTTATGAAGAAACTTGAGGCTCTCTGTAAGCTTAGCAGATGAGTGCTCAGTCAGCTTATCCTTCAAAGTGTGGCATGTTTTCTTTATGGGAGAGCACAACAAATTAACACAATCATTGGTGTTATTTTATTAATTCAACAAATTAAAATAGTGATTTAAAATGTGATAAAATCTCCTACATCCTGCAATACGATTGAATCACTTTGATTTAGTATCCTGTGGCTTCTTTGTTCTCACAATTAACTGTTGGAGCATGATCTAAAAAATTAAAATGTAAAATAACTGGACGTGCGGTTATTCTCTGCGTAAATATTAAATTAACCTTTGGACTTACGGCCCGTAGAACATTACATTATAAACACTAGATCATTCAAGATTGTTCTCACATGTTTCATTCAATGATATTATGATGATGGTGATAATGAAGATAATGGTGGTAGTGATGATGATGATGATGATGATCCAAACTAACCGTGAGAGAGTCGTAGTAGCAGTTAAACGATGGTTCTATGTCCAGGTAATTAAAGGTAATCTGAAGTTGATAACCATGCGGAACTTCCAGATCCCACTGCTGGTGGACGTCAGCGGGGTAAGGCTTTGGATACAGAGGAGACTGAACCTGACCATACATCACTCTCTTACACACACACACACTCACACACACACACAACACACTGCAGGGACAAATAGACCAATAATCAGCACAGAAATAATTATAAAATGATTATTTACACCACTGTAATACATGTGACCATAAAGACATAATAATAGCAAATAATTTTACATGCATTCATATCACTCACACTGCAATACATAACATTTCTAAATACTGAAAACAATAATAAGGGATTTTCCCCATCACAGGTTTTCGGGGCAGTAGAACACACACATGTAGTTATTATGCCTAAAATGATTATTGTGTATTTATTTTTTAGACAAACCAGTCGTGCCAAATAAACTATTCTGGCTTTACTCTACTTCGTGCAGCAGCGTCTCTACTTCACTGTTGTTGAAGTTAATCCTTTTAGACCTTTCGACATGCTCTGTGTCGTCTGCAACAAGCCATCCCATGAACACACCACTAGGCTTTTTAAGTGTGCATAGAACAAGTTCTAAATTTGTGCATAAGCATCACCAGTACGGATAAGAACATTCTCACACATGTGTATGCACAGCTGTACGTAATGGATGTACAAAAAAAACCCACGGCTTCTAAATTGCTCTGCTTGTGCATGGCCACACTCATTTACATAAAGAAACGCCCCAAACTGCCATATATAGAAAATAATTTCCTTTTCAAAAGGCCAGTAGTAGGGATCCCAAGTGGCGCAACAGAAAAGTGACAGTAGCCTACCGTGGGCATCTGTGAGCTCATGCATATGCAGGTGGAGAATAGCATTCTTATGTTACACTGCCACATGAAGCAGCAGGAGCAGCAGTTCAAAAAACATGAGGTTGTCTGGTTTCATGTGTCTCAGAGGAAGCATGTGATAAGCTTCACCCCCCAAAAAAACTTCAGTGACAATGAAGTAGACATACTAAGAATTAAATACGATGGTTTTTTTTTGGTTTTTTTTAGATTTTATGTGTGAATTCCGCCCCAATTACATTTAGAAAACCTGATGAGGTGAAAAGCTCCCATTATTGTCTTCTTTTCCACCTCTGTATTGGGAAAATGTAATGTATTGCAGCACGAGTGATATGAATGCATGTTGTTGTTGTTGTTGTTGTTGTGCTTTCGGCTGCTCCCGCTAGGGGTCGCCACAGCGGATCATTGGTACGTATTTGATTTGGCACAGTTTTTACACCAGATGCCCTTCCTGACGCAACCCTCCCCAGTTTCACCCGGGCTTGGGACTGGCACTGAGAGCGCCCTGCAACCCCAGTGGCTGGTGTTGGTTCCCTCGCCAGGAATCGAACCTGGGCCGCTGCGGTGAGAGCGCTGTGGCCTAACCTCTAGTCCTCCAGGGACCAGTGATATAAATGCATGTAAGATGTGGGGATTTTTTTAGCTTATAGTCATTTCCTTATAATTGGGATATAGTTAATATAGTTTGTATGTCACCCGTCTGCACCTGGTTGTAATTACTCTGTCAGTGACGCTGATGTGATTGATAAGAAGTGTGACTTCTCCTAATCAGTTTACCTGCTATTACACTTTTGTACCACTAGGGTGTGCATACATATGATCAGGAGTGTGTGTCTAAATATACACAGTCTCATGCACATGAAGAACTTGATAAATCACATTCTGTGTGTAGAAAAGAATTTACATAGAATAAATTCACATCCCAAACCCCACGAGCGAGGCATGCTGAGTGTGCGGATGTTCCAGTCCTTAACACGGACTCAGACACGCTGGCGTTGCAGACAAACGCTAATTTCAAAAAAATTTGCAATATATTATAACATCAACTGGTAGAATTATTTCACAAAAGAGAATTAACCATTGTTTATTGACTGCTACTCAGCATGAGCCATAAAGAAATTGTTTGCTCATTTTATAATTTATATATTTATTAAACTTTCATAAATTAAAAGCGAAAAAGAAACAGAACACAAATTCTAAAGATTTTTCTGCACTTACCTCAGTATTAGCTGTAATCTGGCCATTGTTCTTCCAGCTGCGTGTTTTCAAATGAGCCAAGTGGAAGGACAAGGGTTTAAAAGTCACAGAAAATCAGTTTTGTTTGATTTGGCAAAAGAATAAGAGAGAGACAGAGATGGAGACAGAGACACACAGAGGGTGCCAACGTTTCTCGTAAATCTTGTTGTGTTTAAGGTCAAAATCCACAATGTTGCTTCAGTTTCATCAGATCAATATGTCATTATAAAACATTTCACTAAATTTAAATATGCTTTAAAAAATGTATTTTATATATATATATTATATATATAAATTTTCAAAATGGAAATTTTAATTAAATAAGATGAATAAGTACATAACCCATCTGTAAAATAATAAAGTAATTGTAAATAAAGGAAAAATAGATTAAATGTGACTACTGTTTCTAACTGTAATATTATAATTATCTAGATTTTTGTAAATCTAAAATTCTTAAATTCTTAATTCTTAAAATGTACTAATTATTTTTGAGAATTATGTTGAAAATGACATTTTAAATATCAGTGCATGTGTGTGTGTGTGTGTGTGTAAACATGGGTAAATAATTAATCAATTTAAGCAAACATTTACCTATTAAACTGTGTCGAATTCTCAGAAACATTAAACTGAAATAATAATAATAATAATAATAATAATAATAATAATAATAATAATGTCATGCTGTAATTAATAAATGTGAACCGTAATGAATGATTATTTATTATTTTAAAAATAATAAATAATCAGAGAAGACATGAGCCTCAATTATCAAGCTGGATACAAACAGATTTATTAGTAACTCATTCATATGAGCATTTGATATTCATAAAAATCCTGTAATTTTGTAAAATGATGGTAAGATACAGCTTCACAGGTAGGACACAGGTAAGACACAAGTAAGGCATGGCTAAGACACAGGTAAGACACACGTTCACAGTTAAGACACAACTTCACAGGTAAGACACACGTAAATCACACAGCTTCACTGGTAAGACAAAGGTAAGACACAGCTTCACAGGTAAGCATTGGGCAAGTCAGAGGTAAGACACAGGTAAGACACAGATAAAACAGAGGTAAATCACAGTTAAGTCACAGCTTTACAGGTAAGACATGGGTAAGTCACAGGTAAGACACAGGCAAAACACTGCTTCACAGGTAGGACACAGCTTTACAGGTAAGACATGGGTAAGTCACAGGTAAGACACAGGCAAAACACTGCTTCACAGGTAGGACACAGCTTTACAGGTAAGACACAGGTAAGACACAGCTTTACAGGTAAGACACAGGTAAGACACAGCTTTACAGGTAAAACTTTGGTTAGTCAAAGGTAAATTACAGGTAAGATACAGCTTCTCAGGTAAGAAATGGCTAAGTCATAGGTAAGAGACAGCTTCACAGGTAAACACAGCTTTACAGGTAAGACACAGGTGAATCACACAGCTTCACAGGTAAGAGATGGGTAAGTCACAGATCAGACACAGGTAAGAAACAGGTGAGGCAAAGAATCACAGGTAAGACACAGCTTCACAGGTAAAACACAGGTAAGACACAGCTTCACAGGTAAGACAAAGGTAACAGATGGGTATGTCACAGGTAAGACACAGCTATGTCATAGGTAAATCAAAGGAAAGACACAGGTAAGACAGCTTCTCAGGTAAGAGATGGGTAAGTAAATCACAGGTGAGACACAGTTAAGACACAAATAAGACACAGGTGAGGCACAGCTTCACAGGTATGACACAGCTTCACTGGTAAATCACAGGTAAGCCACAGGTATGACACAGGTAAGACACAGCTTCTCAGGTAAGAAATGAGTAAGTCACAGGTAACACACAACTTTACAGGTAAGACACAGGAAAGACACAGGTAAATAACACAGTTAAGACATGGGTAAGTCACAGGTAAATCACAGGTAAGGCACAGCTTCACAAATAAACAACTTTACAGGTAAAGCACAGCTTCTCAGGTAAGACATGGGTAAGACAGTGCTTCACAGGTAAGACACGGGTAAATCACACAGCGTCACAGGTAAGAGATGGGTATTTCACAGATTAGACACAGGCAAGACAGAGGTTAGTCACAGGTAAATCACAGCTTTAGAGGTAAGAAACAGGTAAGACAGTTTCACAAGTAAGACACAGGTAAGAGACAGCTTCGCAGGTAGGACAAAGCTTCACAGGTAAGACACAGGTAAGACAGCTTCACAGGTACGAGATGGGTAAGTAAATCACAGGTAAGACACAAGTAAGACACAGATGTGGCACAGCTTCACTGGTAAGTCACAGGTAAGTCAGAGGTAAGACACAGGTAAGTCATCAGGTGTGTGTCAGGACGGAGATTCCACAGGACCCACCGCAGGCTGCGTTCACACCAACCAATTCTGATCTTTTCACTGATTTCTGGCAGATCGGACATTTTGTACGTGTAAGTATTTCAGATCAGCCACCTTACTGCAAGGTTCTAAATCTAAAACATTTGCTGCTCATGTCACTCCAGTGTCAGGTGAATCAGGAGGCTAATCAGTGGAGATCACAAACGCTCTTATCTTATCCTACAACCTTCAGGGTCTGTAGAGAACCTGGGCCGTGTACAGGACGTTTCTCAGGTCGTGGCAGAGTGAAGATTCGGCCGGTCCTCATTCCAACACCAACTCAAAGTTAAAAGCCTTAATGCAAAGTACAAAGAGACTGAACACCACAATAATCACCTTGGAAACAACAGTCACTTCCTCTCTACAAGCTGATGCTGCTGGTAAAAAGGTTTCAGCGGAGAACAACGTTTCAGAGGAATGAAGTAAATACGGGAATCGGATGTGGGTCGCGTCTTACACACATGCAGATGGATGAAAAAATCAGATCTGTGTCAGAAGATCAGACACTGTGCATCTCACAGTGTAAACACAGCCAGAGTCATG
>NC_069710.1:185000-195000 GCF_027358585.1 Pangasianodon hypophthalmus
ACACCAACATCTAAACACTGCCATCTAAACACCAACATCTAAACACCAACACCTAAACACCAACATCTAAACACCAACACCTAAACACTGCCATCTAAACACTAATGTCTAAACATTACCACCTAAACACTCACATCTAAACACTGCCTTCTAAACACCAACATCTAAACATTAACATCTAAACACTCACACCTAAGCACTGCCTTCTAAACACCAACATCTAAACACGGCCTTCTAAACACCAACATCTAAACACTGCCATCTAAACACTCACACCTAAACACTGCCTTCTAAACACTCACACCTAAACACTGCCTTCTAAACACCAACATCTAAACACCAACATCTAAACACCAACACCTAAACACTGCCATCTAAACACTAATGTCTAAACATTAACATCTAAACACCAACACCTAAACACTCACATCTAAACACTGCCTTCTAAACACCAACATCTAAACATTAACATCTAAACACCAACATCTAAACACTCACACCTAAGCACTGCCTTCTAAACACCAACATCTAAACACTGCCTTCTAAACACCAACATCTAAACACCAACATCTAAACACCAACATCTAAACACCAACACCGAAACACCAACATCTAAACACTGCCTTCTAAACACCAACATCTAAACACTCACACCTAAACACTGCCATCTAAACACTCACACCTAAACACTGCCTTCTAAACACCAACATCTAAACACCAACATCTAAACACCAACACCTAAACACTGCCATCTAAACACTAATGTCTAAACATTAACATCTAAACACCAACATCTAAACACTCACACCTAAACACTGCCATCTAAACACTCACACCTAAACACTGCCTTCTAAACACCAACATCTAAACACCAACATCTAAACACCAACACCTAAACACTGCCATCTAAACACTAATGTCTAAACATTAACATCTAAACACCAACACCTAAACACTCACATCTAAACACTGCCTTCTAAACACCAACATCTAAACATTAACATCTAAACACTGCCATCTAAAAACTCACACCTAAACACTGCCTTCTAAACACCAACATCTAAACACTGCCATCTAAAAACTCACACCTAAACACTGCCTTCTGAACACCAACGTCTAAACACCAACGTCTAAACACTGCCTTCTGAACACCAACGTCTGAACACTAAAGTCTAAACACTCATATCTGATTTTCCTGTTAATTAATATGAACCTCAGTGACAGAGATGGAATAAAAACACCAGAGATTTCTGTCACTGTGTGTGTGTGTGCGCAGGTGTGTGTGCACAGGTGTGTGTGTGTGTGTGTGTGCACAGGTGTGTGTGTTTATAACAGTCTGCTTTGTGTCTCTCTCTGTGTTCAGTTCCTCTGATATAATCACACATCTGGAAGATACAATTCAAATTAAAACAAGCCAGACTAGTGTGACATGTTCACCACAATGACACACACACGCACACACACACCCCAGCAGACACACCCCACCATCACTACACTCTACACACACATTGATTTCAGTGAGTAACTGTGTGTGTGTGTGTGTGTGTGTTAGAGTGAATGTTAGTGTGTATTCCAGTATTAGTGCCATTTGTTGGAGAAACACTTTATTGTAAACACATTTGTGTTAAAATCATAGTTTACAGAATCATTACTAATTTAATCATATTAATATCGGTCCTGTGTTAAATCTGACAAAATAATAATAATAATAATAATAATAGTAATAATAATAATAATAATAATAATAATAATAATAATGTGTTTAACTGGCAAGACCCAGAAACAGGTGAGAGCGTGGTGAGGCCCTCATCGTTAATCCTCTCTCACTCTTATCGTTTCCTCACAGAGCCGCTCTTCTTCTCCTCCGATTTCTGCTTTTTCACGTCTTTCTTCCCCTTCGCTCCCAGATTCTCGTACACATCCTCTTTATTCCTGCAATGCAGATGTTATCGTTATCATCATCATCATCATCATCATCACCAGCAGCAGCAGCATTATTAGAAGTCCAAGCACAAAGTGTTTGTAATTGTTTTTATTAGGATTTTTTCTTCCTCAATAATTATCAAAAACATGTTGACATTTGAAAACAAAATGGCTGCCACATGTCAATCAGTTCTACTGAGGCGGAGCCTAGTTTACACAAACAGCTGTAACTCGTGACTGTTTTTGTGCAAAAGTTGAAAGGCATATACAGCACAGTGCAGGGCGTGGTCACGCACAGGGCGAAGCTAAGCTCAGATCAGCTCTCAGAAACTGTAAGTCCAATCGAGCTGAAATTTGATATGGTGCATCTATGAGCTAATCTGTAACTGGATTTTTAATGATGACGTAATGAATTATAAAACATAGCCACCATTGGTCAATCAGATTTACAATAATTTTAATAATTGCAAACTATTCCTAGGTTTTTTTTCAGATAGTCACAAATTTGATCCAAAATAATTATCAAAAACGTTGATATTTGTAAACAATATGGCCACCGCATGCCAATCAATCCAAGTGGAGCTGGTTTACTCAAACGGCCTGCATGGCTTTACAAAAAACATGACATGCATGTATGGGAAAGGATTCTGAGGTGATATACAGAGTTTAGGGCAGAACCAGTGAAAAGGGGTGGAGTTAGATTGAAATAGCTGTTTCTCAGGAACTAAAGGTCAGATGAAGCTAAAATTTGGTGTGCTGAATCTTTCTGAAAATCAATAAATCTCCGCTGGATTACTTAAAAAAACATGGCCACCTTCAGCCAATCAGATTTCAGCAGCCATTCCACACAATTAGTGTTGAGCTATCATCACAGAGCTTGATAAGTCTGTTCATCTATAGTCTCTTTACTGCTCTGTGTACATTGGCAAGAACTGGCCACTGGGGGCGATGTTTGCTAAGGCTGCTTGGACCTCGCAGATCAGCATTTGTGGCTATATTTATTATTGTTTTTGTGTTTAACAGTGTTTATAAGTATTGGTCAGTGTTTGTTTGTATTGGTCGTGGTTGGTCAGTGTTTTTCGGTATTGGTCGGGGTTGGTCAGTGTTTGTTTGTATTGGTCGGGGTTGGTCAGTGTTTGTCGGTATTGGTCGGGGTTGGTCAGTGTTTGCTGGTATTGGTCGGGTTGGTCAGTGTTTGCTGGTATTGGTCGGGGTTGGTCAGTGTTTGCCGGTATTGGTCGGGGTTGGTGAGTGTTTGTTTGTATTGGTCGGGGTTGGTCAGTGTTTGCTGGTATTGGTCGGGTTGGTCAGTGTTTGCTGGTATTGGTCGGGGTTGGTGAGTGTTTGTCGGTATTGGTCGTGGTTGGTGAGTGTTTGTTTGTATTGGTCGTGGTTGGTGAGTGTTTGCTGGTATTGGTCGTGGTTGGTGAGTGTTTGTTTGTATTGGTCGGGGTTGGTCAGTGTTTGCCGGTATTGGTCGGGGTTGGTCAGTGTTTGCTGGTATTGGTCGGGGTTGGTGAGTGTTTGCCGGTATTGGTCGGGGTTGGTCAGTGTTTGTTTGTATTGGTCGGGGTTGGTCAGTGTTTGCTGGTATTGGTCGGGGTTGGTCAGTGTTTGTCGGTATTGGTCGGGGTTGGTCAGTGTTTGCTGGTATTGGTCGGGGTTGGTCAGTGTTTGCCGGTATTGGTCGGGGTTGGTCAGTGTTTGCCGGTATTGGTCGGGGTTGGTCAGTGTTTGCCGGTATTGGTCGGGGTTGGTGAGTGTTTGTTTGTATTGGTCGGGGTTGGTCAGTGTTTGCTGGTATTGGTCGGGTTGGTCAGTGTTTGCTGGTATTGGTCGGGGTTGGTGAGTGTTTGTCGGTATTGGTCGTGGTTGGTGAGTGTTTGTTTGTATTGGTCGTGGTTGGTGAGTGTTTGCCGGTATTGGTCGGGGTTGGTCAGTGTTTGCCGGTATTGGTCGGGGTTGGTCAGTGTTTGCCGGTATTGGTCGGGGTTGGTCAGTGTTTGTCGGTATTGGTCGGGGTTGGTCAGTGTTTGCTGGTATTGGTCGGGGTTGGTCAGTGTTTGCTGGTATTGGTCGGGGTTGGTCAGTGTTTGTCGGTATTGGTCGGGGTTGGTCAGTGTTTGTCGGTATTGGTCGGGGTTGGTCAGTGTTTGCTGGTATTGGTCGGGGTTGGTCAGTGTTTGCCGGTATTGGTCGGGGTTGGTCAGTGTTTGCCGGTATTGGTCGGGGTTGGTCAGTGTTTGCCGGTATTGGTCGGGGTTGGTGAGTGTTTGTTTGTATTGGTCGGGGTTGGTCAGTGTTTGCTGGTATTGGTCGGGTTGGTCAGTGTTTGCTGGTATTGGTCGGGGTTGGTGAGTGTTTGTCGGTATTGGTCGTGGTTGGTGAGTGTTTGTTTGTATTGGTCGGGGTTGGTCAGTGTTTGTTTGTATTGGTCGGGGTTGGTCAGTGTTTGCCGGTATTGGTCGTGGTTGGTCAGTGTTTGTTTGTATTGGTCGGGGTTGGTCAGTGTTTGTCGGTATTGGTCGGGGTTGGTCAGTGTTTGTTTGTATTGGTCGGGGTTGGTCAGTGTTTGCCGGTATTGGTCGTGGTTGGTCAGTGTTTGCCGGTATTGGTCGGGGTTGGTCAGTGTTTGTCGGTATTGGTCGGGGTTGGTCAGTGTTTGTTGGTATTGGTCGGGGTTGTTGGTTTTGTTCATTTTGCTGATGTTATTGCTGTAATTTTAACTGGGAGGTTTGAAAGATGAATAAACTCCAGTTAGGCTTCAGTTCTACAGAAAAAGCTGTTTATGTATTTTCTTCTGACCCAGTGACCATGCACTTTCTCCTACAGTTCTCATTTATCTGTGTGTGTGTGTGTGTAACATGGAACAAGCTAATCATTACATTAGCACAATTAGCACCAAGTTAGGATTTAAAAACAGCATGTGGAGACATTTATACCGCAAATATTACAATGACATCACAAATATTCAGCTGAGTGCAAAAGTTTACACACCTTTAGGACAAAATAATGAGGACAAAGAATTTTGATTTACAGCAAAAGGACATTTAGTGTGTTTGATTATCACACATAAAATGTAAATAGTCTATTGTAATACATTAATATTGAAAAAAATCTGAGTGATATCAGTATAAAAGTTTGTATCCCTCTTTCTAATTACGATACAAATATTCTCTAATATCTTTACATTTATAACAAGGTCTTGGAATTATAAAATAGAGATACGTAGGGTTCATTGAAAATGTCATGGGGGTGTAAACTTTTGCACATAACTGTAATGAATGTATGATGACCACAAAAAAGCTTGTTAGAAAAGCGTCTGTGTGTTCTAGTGTTCATGACAGAACCATTATTTAAAACAAGCTGGGGTTAAAGGTCAGAGGTCACTGATAGGGACAGAGGGACATGTAAACATATTTATCTACTAAACACACACACACAGAAAGAAAAGCCCTATGAAAAGAGCAGTGAGTGCAGTTTAATCCTCTCTGATCCAGTTCAAACTGAACCTCACGCTTACCCACAATGCACTGTTCTAACCGCTAAGTAGCCAATTAGCTAGCAGATTATAATAATACAAAGCATTTGTATCTCTCTCTCTCTCTCTTTCTGTCTCTCTCACTGTATCTCTCCACATTTCTCTTTCCTTCTGTCTCTCTTTTTCTCTCTCTTCCTCTTCTCTTTCTTTTTCTTATTTCATCTGTGAAGTTAGCACTGAGCACTCAGCCAGACATTGAACTGTCAGACTGAGATAACAGTGTGTGTGTGTGTGTGTGTGTGTGTGTGTGTGTGTGTGTGTTTGGAAGTGTGTATTCTTCCTCTCCCTTCACCCCGCCAGCTCCCCCTCTCCCGCTCCTCCGGTCACTTACTTGGACACTTTGCGGGAGGCTTTTGCATGTTTGGGTTGTAGGGACAAGTTTCCATACTCAGTCTCTGTGGCCTGAAAACACACACACACACACACACACACACACACACACACACACAGTGATGAATCTTTAATTATATACAGTCCTGTGCATGAGTATTTATGAACTTTTCCACATTGTGTAGTGTTACAGTCTGGAACTGAAACGGGATTAACTGGGATTTATGTCCTAATTCCACAAAAAACATCCCATAGTACTGAAGTGTAGGGCAAAATCAATAGAGTCTGGAAAAATTATTTACAAATAATTGTAGAAGTGATCAGTAATAAGTAAGTAAATGATGTGTAATAAGTGATACAGTATGCATAAGTATTCACCCCCTAAATTAGTTCTGAAATGATGAGTAGAACAGAGTCGAGTAAATAAAGTGTCACATGATCTCTGTGTAAATACTCCTGCTCCTGAAAGAACCCAGAGTGTGTTAGAACCTCAACACACAGCATCATGAAGACTAAAGGGCAATCAATACATCACTCCACACAGCCTGAACACTCCACACAGCCTGAACACTCCACACAGCCTCAACACTCCACACAGCCTCAACACTCCACACAACCTCAACACTCCACACAACCTCGACACTCCACACAGCCTGAACACTCCACACAACCTCGACACTCCACACAGCCTGAACACTCCACACAACCTCGACACTCCACACAGCCTGAACACTCCACACAACCTCGACACTCCACACAGCCTGAACACTCCACACAGCCTCGACACTCCACACAGCCTGAACACTCCACACAACCTCAACACTCCACACAGCCTGAACACTCCACACAGCCTGAACACTCCACACAACCTCAACACTCCACACAGCCTGAACACTCCACACAGCCTGAACACTCCACACAGCCTGAACACTCCACACAACCTCAACACTCCACACAGCCTGAACACTCCACACAACCTCAACACTCCACACAGCCTCAACACTCCACACAGCCTGAACACTCCACACAGCCTGAACACTCCACACAACCTCAACACTCCACACAGCCTGAACACTCCACACAGCCTGAACACTCCACACAACCTCAACACTCCACACAGCCTCAACACTCCACACAACCTCAACACTCCACACAGCCTGAACACTCCACACAGCCTGAACACTCCACACAGCCTCGACACTCCACACAACCTCAACACTCCACACAACCTCAACACTCCACACAGCCTGAACACTCCACACAACCTCAACACTCCACACAACCTCAACACTCCACACAGCCTGAACACTCCACACAACCTCAACACTCCACACAGCCTGAACACTCCACACAGCCTGAACACTCCACACAGCCTCGACACTCCACACAACCTCGACACTCCACACAGCCTGAACACTCCACACAACCTCGACACTCCACACAACCTCGACACTCCACACAACCTCGACACTCCACACAACCTCGACACTCCACACAGCCTCGACACTCCACACAGCCTGAACACTCCACACAACCTCAACACTCCACACAGCCTGAACACTCCACACAGCCTGAACACTCCACACAGCCTGAACACTCCACGCAGCCTCAACACTCCACACAACCTCAACACTCCACACAGCCTCAACACTCCACACAGCCTGAACACTCCACGCAGCCTGAACACTCCACGCAGCCTGAACACTCCACGCAGCCTCAACACTCCACACAGCCTCAACACTCCACACAGCCTCGACACTCCACACAACCTCGACACTCCACACAGCCTCAACACTCCACACAACCTCAACACTCCACACAGCCTGAACACTCCACACAGCCTGAACACTCCACACAGCCTCGACACTCCACACAACCTCGACACTCCACACAGCCTGAACACTCCACACAACCTCAACACTCCACACAGCCTGAACACTCCACACAGCCTGAACACTCCACACAGCCTCGACACTCCACACAACCTCGACACTCCACGCAGCCTCGACACTCCACGCAGCCTCGACACTCCACACAGCCTCAACACTCCACACAACCTCAACACTCCACACAGCCTGAACACTCCACACAGCCTGAACACTCCACACAGCCTCGACACTCCACACAACCTCGACACTCCACACAACCTCGACACTCCACACAGCCTCAACACTCCACACAACCTCAACACTCCACACAGCCTGAACACTCCACACAGCCTGAACACTCCACACAGCCTCGACACTCCACACAACCTCGACACTCCACACAGCCTGAACACTCCACACAACCTCAACACTCCACGCAGCCTGAACACTCCACGCAACCTCAACACTCCACGCAACCTCAACACTCCACACAGCCTGAACACTCCACACAGCCTGAACACTCCACACAGCCTGAACACTCCAAACAGCCTCAACACTCCACACAACCTCAACACTCCACACAACCTCAACACTCCACACAGCCTGAACACTCCACACAGCCTGAACACTCCACACAGCCTCGACACTCCACACAGCCTCGACACTCCACACAACCTCGACACTCCACACAGCCTGAACACTCCACACAGCCTCGACACTCCACACAGCCTCGACACTCCACACAGCCTCGACACTCCACACAGCCTGAACACTCCACACAGCCTGAACACTCCACACAGCCTCGACACTCCACGCAGCCTCGACACTCCACACAGCCTCGACACTCCACACAGCCTGAACACTCCACACAGCCTCGACACTCCACACAACCTCGACACTCCACACAGCCTGAACACTCCACACAACCTCAACACTCCACGCAGCCTGAACACTCCACGCAGCCTCAACACTCCACGCAACCTCAACACTCCACGCAGCCTGAACACTCCACACAGCCTAAACACTCCACACAGCCTAAACACTCCACACAGCCTCAACACTCCACACAGCCTGAACACTCCACACAGCCTGAACACTCCACACAACCTCGACACTCCACACAACCTCGACACTCCACACAGCCTCGACACTCCACACAACCTCGACACTCCACACAGCCTCGACACTCCACACAGCCTGAACACTCCACACAGCCTCAACACTCCACACAGCCTGAACACTCCACACAGCCTGAACACTCCACACAGCCTGAACACTCCACACAACCTCGACACTCCACACAGCCTCGACACTCCACACAGCCTGAACACTCCACGCAGCCTCAACACTCCACGCAACCTCAACACTCCACGCAACCTCAACACTCCACACAGCCTGAACACTCCACACAGCCTGAACACTCCACACAACCTCAACACTCCACACAACCTGAACACTCCACACAGCCTCGACACTCCACACAGCCTCGACACTCCACACAACCTCGACACTCCACACAGCCTGAACACTCCACACAGCCTGAACACTCCACACAACCTCGACACTCCACACAACCTCGACACTCCACACAGCCTCGACACTCCACACAACCTCGACACTCCACACAGCCTCGACACTCCACACAGCCTGAACACTCCACACAGCCTCAACACTCCACACAGCCTGAACACTCCACACAGCCTCAACACTCCACACAGCCTGAACACTCCACACAACCTCAACACTCCACACAGCCTCAACACTCCACACAACCTCAACACTCCACACAGCCTGAACACTCCACACAGCCTGAACACTCCACACAGCCTCAACACTCCACACAGCCTGAACACTCCACACAACCTCAACACTCCACGCAGCCTGAACACTCCACGCAACCTCGACACTCCACACAACCTCGACACTCCACACAGCCTGAACACTCCACACAGCCTCAACACTCCACACAGCCTCAACACTCCACACAGCCTCAACACTCCACACAGCCTGAACACTCCACACAGCCTCGACACTCCACACAACCTCGACACTCCACACAGCCTGAACACTCCACACAACCTCAACACTCCACACAGCCTGAACACTCCACGCAGCCTCAACACTCCACACAACCTCAACACTCCACACAGCCTGAACACTCCACACAGCCTGAACACTCCACGCAGCCTGAACACTCCACGCAGCCTCGACACTCCACACAGCCTCGACACTCCACACAGCCTCGACACTCTACACAACCTCGACACTCCACACAGCCTGAACACTCCACACAGCCTGAACACTCCACACAACCTCAACACTCCACACAGCCTGAACA